>NC_142935.1:94479199-94506699 GCF_046866305.1 Octopus bimaculoides
TCTCCTGGTGCTTATTTTATCGACCCTGAAAGGATGAAAACCGAAGTCGACCCCGGCTGCAGTTGAACCCAGAACATAAAGACGGACGAAACACCACTATGTAAATATGTTAAAATGTAATTATGAAGAATATACGTATATATATATATATATATATATATATATATATATATATATATATATATATATATATATATATATATATATATATATATATATATATATATATAAATTGTAAATGCAAAAATAAAAGCAAAAACACAACGGATTCTGCGGTACACGTGTTTCAAGCTTTATAGTTGTTACATCAGTGTATAATTGACAATATAAAGCTATCTTCAGCCGCAAATGTATTCTCTCCCAAGAATTATATCACATAGGCGTTAAAGGAGGAAGAAAGGTGAGATATAAGAGGTGAGGTTCCGTTTGGTATTTTGCATTGTACTATACCTCGTAGAATTCTTAATTTGATATATTTATACATAATTTCCTCGGTACTCCGAAATATATATATATATATATTTATATAGTCAGAATGAGTATATTCAAACTTCCTATAGGGATATTCATCCAAGATGCACTGGTTTAATAGATTAAATATTGAAGAGATAATTCTTGAATGAATATATTATATAGAATATCGTAAAATATCAAACATTTTTTATCGAATTGAAAAACATATATCAAATAGATACAAATTAATTTAGTAATTAATCAACATATTCACCAACAATTGTTTCATTTCAGAAACAAAATTAAAATTACAAAACATATACAAATTTATAATTTTGCATTTTAAATACTTTGTAAGGAAAATCATCAGGTTGTGCAGAGGACAATAAGGATTACATTAGGATACTTTTGGAATACACAGAATATATAGACATCTGCGTATCCTGAAGATTTTTCCTTACAAGGTATTTAAAGTGCAAAATTATATTCTCTTTTTTTTTCTCTCTCTTACTTGTTTCAGTCATGTGACTGCGGCCATGCTGGAGTACCGCCTTTAGTCGAGCAAATCAACCCCGGGACTTATTCTTTGTAAGCCTAGTACTTATTCTATCGGTCTCTCTTGCCGAACCGCTAAGTGACGGGGACATAAACACACCAGCATCGTTTGTCAAGCAATGCTAGGGGGATAAACACAGACACACAAACACACACACACACATATATACATATATACGACGGGCTTCTTTCAGTTTCCGTCTACCAAATCCACAAGGCTTTGGTCGGCCCGAGGCTATAGTAGAAGACACTTTCCCAAGATGTCACGCAGTGGGACTGAACCCCGAAACCATGTGGTTGGTAAGCAAGCTACTTACCACACAGCCCATATATGTTTTGTAATTTTAATTTTGTTTGTGAAATGAAACAATTGTTGGTGAATTTGTTGATTAATTACTAAATTAATTCGTATCCATCAGATCTCTCTGGTTTCTAACTTCACACACACACACACACACACACACACACACACACACACACACACACACACACATACACACACACACACAGACACACACACACACACACACAGACACACACACACACACACACACACACACACACACACACACATATATATATATGTATGTATGTGTGTATATATATATATATATATATATATGTTTGTGTGTGTGTGTGTGTGTGTGTATGTGTGTGCGTGTGTATGGTTGTAGTCTTATGTGTTCGTACTGATATCCATAGATATGTATGTATATTATAGTCGATTGGTGACTCGTAATCTTGTCTCTAGTCTATTGATTACTGCTCTACTAACTTTAACGTTTATGATGGTTTAGCCCACTAGCATCACTGTTTGAAAACTATAATGAGATGTCTATATGATGAGATGTCTAGACAGTCTGCCATGATCTATAGTACGTAATCTTCCAGCGATGAACTCCAGAAATTATATTCTTACTCTTTATTTGTATATTTTTATATGTTATTTGTTATTTTTTTCTCTCTTTTCCATTTTATATTGTTTCTTTTCTGTCTTCTTTTATTTTATTTATTTTGTCTTGTTTTTTTGCTTGTTTTGTTTTTTGATTTTTTAACCTTTTATAGAGCAAATTTGTAATTGTAATTTATATTCCAAAAATCTTTGGTGATGTGATTATTAAACACGGTAATATAATTCTTGTTATATGATTATACTTGAAATTGCAGTTTTACATAAGAATTATTGAAACAATTGTAGAAATGAATATTTTGATTTATCACTGATATTGTTTCCTGTTACTCTTTCATATATATGCTTGAGAGAATGTATGTTTGTATATCTAATTATGGGTATAGAGAAGACGAATTACAGAGAGAAAAATAAAGAGAAGTACAAGTGTATATGCGTATGTATTTAACGCATACATATATAAGTTTGATATACGCCCTGGCTTTCTTTGTATTTATCACCAGTTATGGGTGTGTGTGTGAGGTAGAGAGTGACTCCGTTTATGGTGTATGAAGGAATTATTTTTCTCACTCTTTACCATGTATATTTATTCTTTTATTTCTGTTTCCTTATTTACTTCTTGAAGTCTACATTGACTAGGGTGCGTGAAGGCATAATAAGATATAGTACCCTATTTAACCTAACATCCTATCCTATCGCTTTTTAAATTTCCTACATGCAACTTTCCCGTCGAAAAGCTTTTGGTAAACTTCGACATACAAAATTAAATGCTCTGCATTCAAACGCATTGAGTAATGTTTTGATTTACAGATATTTAGATCTTTAACTTCGAATGCCTAAAATATGATGTGTATGTGCACATACAGATTGTAATCCCAACCCTCTATGATATAACGCATCATGTGAAGGTTGTAAATGAATCTATTGGGAATCGCTCTTGCTTTTTGCTTCACCAACGACAAGTAACAAGTAACAATCGTCTTGTTAACATCTAACCCAAAATACTAAACCCTGCATTTAGCAGGATTATGGTCTGGAAATTAATTAGATCATCCCCTTTTGTTGGTGACCTTTCCCCCCAGAATTAAAATAGCATAGTTCACAGAATTGAGAATTTTTCCGTTCCGTTACCAATTGCAATAGATGTTTGCCGACCTTGTGAAGCAAGTCTGGCATATAGCCTTAAAACTCATACTTTAGATCAACAAAGCCATAATTCGGTCTTTAACCAACCAGGATGCTCGCGTGCCACTCGATTCTAAGCAGATATGTGCCGCATTCCAGCAGCACTTTGCTCAACTGTTTGAAGTAAACTATAGGTCTAAGGCGGTTATGGACTTTAGAGCCTACCATGACGGTCTGTCGCGACTCCGAAGGACACTGTAAAAAGTTAATAACAACTTTGTACTCCATCGATCTATCGCTTAAGTTCAGTAAAGTGCTGCTGGAACGCTTCACATATCTGCCTGGAACCGAGTAATACGCGCGCACGCTGTTCGGTCAAAGACCGAATTGTGGCTGTGTTGCAACGAACGCCCTGCCTCCGCTACTTGTGCCCATCGAACAACTTTCGTTTCCTTCTGTTTTAATGAATGAGCTCAAACCCAGACCAGACCACACAGCCTTTGTGTTTCACATTAGTCGCAATCCCTTTCCTAATCGCCTCTTCTGCCTTGTTATATAGCCTCTCCTCAAGTCTATTAATGTAATATTTCTCTCTATCACTTGTTCTTTACTTAACGCTATCGATCCATATAATTGCCCTCTTCAAGGCTTTCCACCGCCTGTTGTTGACTACCATCCCCGTCAACTGCAACTTGACTGGTTGACTAATTCGATCTCTTTTGCGCTTCGGGAAGTCGCGTTCAGCTACTAACAACCGGAAACTTGTCTTTTAGTTTTATCGCAGTCAACTCCACGGGTTTCAAATTTGCGACCTGTGTAGCCAAGTAGTTTAAAATGTGGACATTCTACATCATCCCTATTAGCTAACCGAACGAACAACACAGTCAAATTATGATCTTGGTGACCATTGTGGTTGCTTCACGTTCGAAATGAATTACAGGGCGTACCTGTCAGACAGTTGGAAATGTTTGAATAGATTTTCTATTCTTTTGACACCTTTCTTCTATGGGTTCCTCCTACACAGTATCCGTCATGCATCTAAAATAGAATTCCAATCATCCTCTAGTACTAAGAAGTATACAGACCTCTAATGAATCCCGGTCGTCCAGTCTCGGTCGATGCATAGACCACCGTTAATTTAAAGGCACTGCCTTTACCGTCCCGAGGGACAGTACCGCCGATTTATCTCCTTCATTCGGCAAGATCGAGCGTAAGCCAAACCCATTTTTTCTGGAGAAGCGCTGCCACTTTACTGCCCGATTCCGTCAGACCACAAGATTTGTCTGTCTCGTAGTTGTCAAAAATGGGGATGAATGTGTGTGTTCAAGAATTTCTGGTTTGAGTAATAGGTTCCACATTTATATTTAGTGATCTAAAGTCGCCGAGCAAGTGATTTAATTTCCAATCTGACCCCAAACCACGTACATTTACAGATTCTTCTCCGAGTGGCACCATATTTATTACAGAAAACAGGAGAGGTTACTCAACTTCGTCATCGAGAATAGCACGTCATTTGCATCCTTTTCCAGGTAGATGTTCTATTACAAGTCCTTGTAATAGTGTTTTGTTTACTATTTTTCTTAAACTTGCAACACTTCCTGAGATATTGTCCATGAGAGTATGATAAATTACATTTAACGTTTTCGTTAATTATAGTATATTTTTCTTATTAATTATGCATTTTACATCGTATGAAGAAGTCTATAATGCTAATGTAACCATAGTTTAAAATTACTTCTCATGTGAGAATTTCTGTTACTCAGCGCTCACAAATGTCCATTTCACAAATGTTTGAAAATTACGGACACAAAATATGTTCGTTGAATAACATCAAATTATTTAAATTAATTTCAAATAATATTCCATATAAGAAATATTATAAGCAGCAATTTGAAGCGAAAAATTGAAACGGACCTTTTAATGAGGCCAACAACCTGTTTATAGTTCTTGCTTAGAAACCATGTTACAGATTACGATGCGAGGTACCTTCTCCTCGAATTAAATATCATTTGTTTCTGGTATTTTAAGTGTACTATTTCATTGTATAAGCGAGGGAGAGGGGGAGAGAGAAAGAGAGGTAGACAGACAGACAGACAAACAAACAGGGAGGCAGAGACGGAAAGGAAGAGAGAGACAAACAGAAACTATTTTGATTGGTACCTTGCCTGGTTATAAATAAGTAATGCAACTACGTAGGCTGGATATATTACAGTTAACTGTCATATAGATTCTGTGCATTATTATACCTATATACAACGAGGTGGACGGGACAGGTGAGGCACAAATTACAGTAAACTACTTACAGCTTAATATAGTGGGTATTGATAGTTGAATATGCGTTCGGTTCTCAATAAATGGAAGTAACACAATCTGTTCTTAATTACAGATACAATCCAGGGCAAATCCTTCGCGACAGTTATTTCAACTGCTGTGGCTGTTACCGGAATGCTATTAATTTTACTCGGAATGTATCTGGTGTGGAAGAGACGGTTTCGATTCTCTATGAAGTTTGCATACTATTTTCAACCTTATGCAGATAAAGGTAAGTTTCATAAGTAATAACTGAAAGTTAACTTTTAGCCAATGGAGTGGTGCTTTATAACTTCGATACTGTGACTGTGTGCCGTGTATGTTATAGGTAAACAGCTGTGTATTTAGAACAACTTTTTTTTAACTATTGCTGGTGTGTGCTTCCAGGACGGCCATAAAACAGACAGGCCCATGGTGCATAAACGGTGAGTCGAGTGAAAATGTATAACTTTGTTGTTTGTTTAAAAGGGATTCGATTCCAGGAAGGACTGTCGTTAGTGATAATATCCTTAATTTAGGTTTTGTGCACTAATGTACTTTAATCTAGTTAGACACCGTTTTGCTCCTTCTGACATATAGAGGTGAATCATATATAATACAGTGTTGCAGTCAAGTTTATGTATGTTGTACTCAGTCTATTGCCCATTCTAATTCAGTTGGTTTTGTTAATGTCTACAACAGAAGCATTCAAAGCGAATGCAGTCCGAATGTGATAGCCGCTGCTCAGCTTCACAAATTATTGGCACTGTGTATTCCACTACTGTGTTTGAGGCTAATACCGCTGATTATTTTGCTGCTGTATTACTGTTATTGCTTTGGTTTTTCTTTTTAATCATACAGGCTAGGTCTGGGGTTCTCAGTATACTGTTGTAGTAGATTTTTGATGTCTTGTTTCTTGTGGACGTGTGGATGCTTGCAGTGACAGGGACGTCAAAGAATAGGGTTTGCTGCAATGGCAAAGTGGTTTGTAATTGAGAATTTTGGTTTCGTTCGGTAGACAGTCTATGAAGTAGATCTCTGCACAACATGTAATGTTTGTCAAGTACACCATTTTGAATTCTTTGTGGTTTATTACAAATTGACTGGGTCTAAGGAAGGACTGGATAACCGATGATACCTTAAATGTGTGGAGGCGCAATGGCTCAGTGGTTAGGGCAGCGGACTCGCGGTCATAGGATCGCGGTTTCGATTCCCAGACCAGGCGTTGTGAATGTTTATTGAGCGAAAACACTTGAAGCTCCACGAGGCTCCGGCAGGGGATGGTGGCGAACCCTGCTGTACTCTTTCATCACAACTTTCTCTCACTCTTACTTCCTGTTTCTGTTGTGCCTGTAATTCAAAGGGTCAGCCTTGTCACACTGTGTCACTCTGAATATCCCCGAGGGTACACGTGTCTGCGGAGTGCTCAGCCACTTGCACGTTAATTTCACGAGCAGGCTGTTCCGTTGATCGGATCAACTGGAACCCTCGACGTCGTAAGCGACGGAGTGCCAACAACTTAAATGTACTGTTTGAGGATTAATGTAGTTTTTTTTTTTAGAGAAAGAAATATATGAATTAGTGATATCAAAGATAAGTCATTCTAGAATGGTTGAATGTGTGTGTGTGTGTGCGTGTGTGTGTGTGTGTGTGTGTGTGTGTGTGTGTGTGTGTGTAGATGACTGATATTTCTGTATGAAGTTACTACTTTGCTTGGGTTTTGATAGGCTATTATGATTTCTGAATTCTGAGTTTCTGAATTCTGAGCAGTTGGCATATAATTGCAGATATTGGTGAATGCAATGATGATTCTTTCCGGTCAACTATATCTTGGGCATATGTTCGTGAATTTGTTACGAAATTAAAAATTTCGAGCATAGTGATTCCCATATTCCCTTTCTGGTGTAATATAAAGAAAGGGGTCTGGATGAATATTTCAAAGTTGACCCATGTGAACTGTGATCAAGAGGTTCTGTAGCACAGATAGACATACGAACGATATATTATTGTGGAATACGACCGTAAGTGCAACAACCAAATCACTAGAACATGTGGCCCTCCCCCACACATATATACGTATACATACATACATACATAAATACATACATACATACATACATACATACATACATACATGCATATACATATATATATATATATATATATATATATATATATATATATATATATATATCTGTAAGAATATCTGACACTTATTCTGTAGAAATGATAAAACTCCGAGTTTCGGATGCCGGGGCGGAAACCCACGCCACCATCTCTTCAGTTATCTGGCCATTGAAAAATGCTTTGAAAATGACCGTTAAACAAAGGGAAATCACTGTGTGGTTGACCGTTATTAAGACAAAAGAGCTACAGACCGCTAAGTAAGGGGAGGGAGTAAAGGTAAGGGAGTAAAAATGTCCATAGTATTCGCGTAAGCGCACCAATCCGTACATTCGCCTATATGTATATACTCATCCACCCTTGCTTGAAACACACACATGTTCACCCACACGTTCGCCAAAAAGATACATATATATCAAGGAGATCTTGTGCATCTGAAACCCGAGTGTCTCCTTGGTCAGCTGAAAGCAGTTTTTGCATAAACTTGGCAGATACGCGTCTCAAAGCCAAATCTTCTGTGATAATGGACTGAACTGAACCGTAACTAAACTGCACATCCTCTGATGACTCACGGTTGGTTATTCGACGATTTCCCTTCACAGCTGCGCGCTCATCTACGATGTTTTTCTGTTCTGCTGATTTCAGGTCTCCCAGAAAGTTCGTCACTATCAACATCTTTTCGGCTCATACACCTCTCCACTTTCTGCAACTTTCCGTAGGCCTTCGAGCAGTTATCTCCAAGCTTTTGACAAAATTTGATCCAGATTCATGGTCAATGCGACGATATATATATATATATATATATATATATATATATACCCGCATACACGGGTATACCCGCATACACACCCACGCACACACGCGCGGATACGAGCGTGTGCGCGGGCACTTGCGTATATAAATGTATGTGCGTACATGCGAGAGTATGCGCATATAGACGCGTTTTACCCTTATAGCTTTTTCACACTTTTTTTCTGTATTTTGCTTTTAGCCCTATTTTGTCTTCTCCTTGAGCATGTGCGAATATTGACGTGTGTATGAAATTTTTTTGCGTGCGTGTGTATGGGTGCGAGGGTGTTGCACGCGTGTGTGTGGGTGTGTATGCGGGTATACCCGTCATTGCGTGTATATATCTATATATATATATATATATACATATATATATATATATATATATATATTTGGCGAACGTGTGGGTGAACATGTGTGTGTTTCAAGCGAGGGTGGTTTAGTATATACATATAGGCGCATGTACGGATTGGTGCGCTTACGCGAATACTATGGACTTTTTTACTCCCTTACCTTTTCTCCCTCCCCTTACTTAGCGGTCTACTTATGTGCCAACCACGTTCCCCATTGGGAAATAGTATTGGATAAATCATAGGATCTGAATGCTGCGATAGATACGATATTTGTTGTCTTTGTTCACCTCGTGGATATATAACTATATCACGATAAACTGGAGGTGCACCATGTTCACCTACAAATATAGCTGCAATTTCATTATTTACTGGGTTATCGTATCTCCTGGCATCTGGGCCTGATATGAAATGTATAGTTACTTTCTTCGGATTAACATTTTCTCTGGCTGCTATTTCTTCTTCTTGTTCAACAGTGCGCATATTTAAATGTGATGCAGTATATGGATCATTCAACGTGACTGAAGAAATCTTTTCCATTACTGACTGCATGCAATTAATATTTTCAGGCACTTCAGCTCTTGTTTGTAAGGCCTCTTTAGAATCAACAATATAGAGTTGAGCATGTCTTCTGGGTTCATTGTTTTCAGGATGTAAGTTGCTTGCGTGATGATAGACTTGTCTTTGCAAGTGGAAACAGTATGGACCACGACCAGGGGGTGATGTAACATTGGCTCCAAATGGGGCGAATGAATACATTGAATTATAGTTTCTGATGTTCTATCTAAAGTTCATTCCTTCAATGTCAGTATTCTCCAAAAGTTGTCTTAACTGGTCAGGAAATTCTTGTAGATTCGGCAAAGAAACCTTACCATTATGGCAACAATTAATTGCTTACTGCGGAAATCTACGTGCATGACAGTGCGGGCATATGTTCATCTCACCAATCGTAAATTGAGAATTTTGCTGTTCTTTTATTATATTCCATCTTCTTATTTGAGCTCTGTCTATCATAAGATAGTTCTGTGTTTCAGCTTCTTCCATATTTTTGCTTCTTTCTTGAACTCTGTTTCCCATATCTTGAAAGTAATTCTGCCTTTCATCTTCGTCCATATGTTGCCTTCTGTTTTGAACTCTGTTTCTCATATTTTCTAAGTACAGCTGCCTTTGCTCTTGACTCATATGTACTCGATTCTGTTGATTTCTATCCCTCTTATTTTGAAAATACACTTCTCTTTGGTCCTGGCTCGTTGTTCTATCCTTTGGTGATTTAATCCCCTCCTATCCCGTAGGACACGCTCCCTCTCCTCTTGAGTTATTTCGCTTTTTGTGTGTCTCGTCCTCGCGCGATTTTTGTTCCTTATTTCTTCCTGCTGGTCCTCGCGCAATCGTTCTCCCTCACGTGCTACGTCTCTCATGCGATTATCCATATTTTAAATCTTGCTATTAAAACAATAAATTTCCAAAATGATTCACAGTGTTTCAACTGGAAAACATATACGAATGTATTAGTGTTTATTTCCACCACGCGACACTTATTATCGCAAACATGTTTTAACTAACCTAAACTATACACACACACAAATAATTCATATATATATATATATATATATGTGTGTGTGTGTGTGTGTGTGTGTGTGTGTGTGTGTGTGTGTGTGTGTGTGTGTGTGTGTGTGTGTGTGTGTGTGTGTGTGTGTGTCTGTGTGTGTCTGTGTATTTCCTTTAGTTTTTGTTTACTTACACACATCAAGTAAGTGTGACGCACAAAACATGTATGAACAAAAGCAAGAAGTTAGCGTATTAATATTATTGATACTACGTCAGCTCCACTGTTTGTTTGACCAGTCCTGCGTTATCAATGTATGATTTGGAATATCAGTTGTCCTCTGTTCACCCAATAGACAAAAACGAGTATTTAGACGGAATGAGTACCTACTTAACGTCCAGTTGTCGCAGCAAAATTAACGAGTCAAAATGCCTTCAGGACGAAAGAGGGATGCATTTAGCAAAAGACTGCTATATCATGCTTATATTCAGTAAGCCTCTGAGTCATTCTCGTCAAGGTCAAAACAGGCCTGTCATTGTTACCATGTAGTACATTTCAATTAATGAATGCTTTCTTTATGCTGTGTATATTGACTATTCTTGTTGTGACTGTGTATTGTATGTGTAAAGAATCATTTATTCATTGAAGGATTGCATGTACTAGAACAGAAATAATGGCGACTCTTTAGACGGGGTTCTTCTCTGAGGTCGATTCAAGTGGATTTCCTTCCGAACATGGTGTTGTTCATTTGTGACTGAGTGAATATATTGTTTGATTCTGCTGATATTTCCATAATGCTGTAGTGTTGTGTTGGCAGTGAAATTAGTATATTGAATATACGAGGTGGTGCTGAAAAGTTCCTGGTTGAAGGTCCAACCTTCCGAGTTCTTTTACAGGGCTTAGAAAAACTGAAGAGCCGCTGCAATAAGTGTGTGAATCTGAGAGGGGAATATGTTCAATAAAATCCTAATTAACTGATCCTCCTGTATTTTCTTTTACCCAAAGTCAGGAACTTTTCAATACCCTCTCGTATATTATATTTCTTTATTGTATAGAGGGAATCTTACGAGGAATATTTTTATTGCCTAAGTTGTTTTTACTGATTTGTGAAGTTTATGTGCAGAATATGTAGAGTATAGGTTATTTTATTACATTTAGTATGTCTTATGTAAATTATGTTTTTCGATATGCTTCATGATATTTCTTCTGGCTCTACATTCTGTGATCAAATTCCGGCGAGGACAACTTTATTTTTATCCCTCCGAAGTCGATAAAATACGGTACCAGTTAAGTACTAATACGTTGATGGTATCCACTAACCCCTCTCTTCGAAATTACTGGCTTTCAGTCTATATCAGAAACTATTAATTAAGAAAATATTTCCAATTTTGCCCGTAATTTTGAGATTATTAACATCCTTAAGAAAACATCCAGGTTTTATAGCCAAAGCATAGCTCATTGACTCTCATTAAATCCAGAATATTTAAAGTAGAAATAAAAATACTTCATTATATAGGCGCAGACATTGCTGTGTGGTAAGAAGTTTACTTATCAAACACATGGTTCCGGGTTCCATCCCACCTTTCGCACCTATTTTCTACTATAGCCTCGGACCGACTACAGTCTTGTGAGTGGATTTGGTAGACGGAAACTGAAAGAAGCCCATCGTACATGTACATATGTGTTTGTGCGTGCGTCTTTGTCACCACCACTGCTTGACAACCGGTGTTGGTGTGTTTATGTGCCCGTAACTTAGCGGTTCGGCAAAAGAGTCCGATAGAATAAGTATTAGGCTTTAAAAGAATGAGTACTAGGGTTGATCCGTTGGACTGAAATTCTTCAAGGTGGTGTCCCAGCATGGCTGTAGTCTAATGATTGAAGCAAGTAAAAGAATAAAGGAATAGATCGTATTTATTACTCAATCTGTTCTATAAAGTGTCAGATAATTTCCCTCGTACATTAATTCCTGTAAGATTTATTATAGATATCAAATCTTTGATTTTCTTTTTTCTTGCGTTTTTTTTTTTATTTTCAATTTTTTTATTTTCTAATTTGATGTCTCTACTAAGAAGAGGAATGTGTGCTTCTGATGACACTGAAACGGATGAGATAAAAATAAAGATGAAATTAAGTCCGTTCTGTTGTTATACCGACGTGTACTCATTAATAGACTAATAGTTCTCAAATTTTCTCAAATATTGTTAAAAATGTGTATGGATCCCTAAAGGCTTTTTTTATATTTCTATGTTGATAAAGTGGAGTGGCTGTGTGGTAAGTAGCTTGCTTACCAACCATATGGTTCCGGGTTCATTCCCACTGTGTGGCACCTTGGGCAAGTGTCTTCTACTATAGCCTCGGGCCGACCAAAGCCTTGTGAGTGGATTTGGTAGACGGAAACTGAAAGAAGCCTGTCGTATATATATATATATATATATATATATATATATATATATATATATATATATATATATATATGTATGTATGTTTGTGTATATGTTTGTGTGTTTGTGTTTGTCCTCCCAACATCGCTTGACAACTAATGGTGGTGTGTTTACGTCCCCGTAACTTAGTGGTTCGGCAAAAGAGACCGATAGAATAAGTACTAGGCTTTCAAAGAATAAGTCCCGGAGTCGATTTGCTCGACTAAAGGCGGTGCTCCAGCATGGCCGCAGTCAAATGACTGAAACAAGTAAAAGAGTAAAAGAGTAAAAGAGTTTCAGAAAAGTAAAGGAGTGACGATTGGCCCTACCGCTTCATTTTGGTACAAAACCCTTTAAAATTTGATGTAAAGAGAGAAAGTAGAATTCTCTTGTTTGTCTTGGCATTTTGTCTAACCATACAATGGTTACATTGTTTTGCAGATCGGAAATCCTATTTCACATAACACGTGGCTCGAAATGGGAGTAGTGCTTTAAAAGCACTTTCTGTGGATATCATCAGTTTGTCATCATCACCTACACAATCGGCGCCACCGCCTCCGCCACCGCCTCCGCCACCCACAACAATCATCACGCTCTTCAAAATCGTCTTTGTCCTCGTCGCCGTCATCATCCTCCTCCTCCTCCTCCTCATCATCATCATCATAGTGTGTTTGTATTTTTTGTAGAACATTGGCTTTTGACAAGTCTCCTAATGCTCTCTGTTCCGTGATTTTCTTTTCACGTGCTTCCATATCATTCCATCGTGTTCTTCATCTCATTCCTCTTTTGCCATGTGATTCTAGCCTCGTTATCCATGTGATTCTAGCCTCGTTATCCATGTGATTCTTCACATGTGATTTTCGGACGTCTCCCCTGGGTTCCAGTCCCAAGTTGCTTTCACTTCTTCTCCAGTAATACTAATTGTAGCAAAAGAAATGATAATACTCCCATTTGTGTAATTCAAAACAATACACTCGCTCGTTAATACAGATTTGATTTCTTCGCTTCAGCTAAATGTGTGTAACGTCATTGTTATTGTTTTCGGTTACATTATCGATCAAAAGTTCCATACTGACGTTTTTTAACAGTTGTAGAGTTTACTTTTCATGTGGAATGCACAATTCGAGCTGTGAAATTAAATATGTTCTTTTTCGATTGGTTGTATAATTAGTTCCCTATGCATTTAAATAATTGTTCATATTTTCGAAGGGTCATTTTTCTGGCGAGAACACATTTTGAGCTTAAATTTTAACAGGAAGAGGAAAATAATATGTCCACAGATATTAAATCTTATATCTTCTCGGTATAGGGTGGACGTACATCTTCCACTGGGTTCTCTGTCCGAATATTACCCCAAAACAAACATTCTCTTTCAGTTGTGCTTGATAAAATATCCTTAATCTTTCGTGTAAGGTGGAAACGTATCTGATCGCAGGAACATTCATTAATGATAATGGTAATAATAATAATAATAATAATAATAATAATGATGATGATGATGATGATGATGATGATGATGATGATGATGATGATGATGATAATAATAATAATAATAAAACGATTCCTATCATAGTAGGTGCCTTAGGTATAATAAAAAAATATTCAGACAAATACATAACAAAAACACCAGGACTTACAAATATATGTAACATACAGAAAATTGCACTACTGGGCACTGCACACATCCTACGCAAAACACTTTCAATACAGTAACCATAAGAGCATCACAGCAAACCACAGCACATATCGAAGACACACAGAGCTGCGCTCGGTAGTGAAGTGAAAGCACGTTATAAAAATAAAACTACTGAACAATAATAATAATAATAATAATAATAGTAATAATAAGCTGGTATTCAATGCCTGATCCTGCGCAGCGATGACTAGGCTTTCAGTCTTCTTCTTTAGGTCACCCTTGCTGAGGCACCTCCATGATGTTTCCTGGTCTTTTAATTACATGAAACTGACCATGTAATTCCATGCAGAGTAGAATTTCTTCTCTCTCGGCTATTCGTGTTTGGAACTGATTAGCACTCTCACGTCCATTTTTGGTAAATCCTTCTGCATTAACAGCATACTGCAGCAGGTATTGTTTGCTGTTTACCAAGTATTGTTACGTTTCTTCTTTCACTGCTGATGCACTCCCTTACGCTAGTTAACCCACGTTCAACTTTACATCTCTTCGTGTAGAGCCTGTGTACGTTCATATTAGAGTGGAGGGCGCCATGCATTGTCATCGTCTTTTAGGTAGTGCGATCGAGTTGGTTAATTTTCGCTCGTTTCCATTTCAGGATGGGTGCCCTATAGAGGACTACGGCAACAGCCTATATGTTGATGGCATTCACATGGTTCCCTGAGTTGAATTTTTATTTCAAGAGAAAGTTAAGGCGCCCAAAATATGCAGCGATGACCTTGTCTTTCATTTCTCTGTGCAAGATATTGTCCAGCTCCAGGATCTCAAGGTACATGTACCCATCATCATCCGGGTCTTCCATTCTCTCTCCGTTTGACAATTCTATGCCCTTACAATCTACTCTTTTCCCCCGTTTCACAGTGAGCACCGCACATTTCAAGATACCAAATTCCATCTTTATATCCTTTGGGGTTTGGGTAATTCACCTCTAGACACGTGGGTATTTCGTTCAATATCCTCAAACAACCCTTAATCAGAGACCTTTTGAGTGGGATGGGATACTCGACCTGAAGAAAATTCTAACTGGGTCCCACCTGCAAGGTCATGCGCTGTTTATCTTGATATGAGATCACTATGTCGCGTACACACGTTTGTGATGCTTGCGCCTGGTGTACCGTTATCAAACGAGTAATCTCTATATCCAACCTTTCCATTTCAGGTACTGTTTTTGCGAACAATTTTAAATCATCCATGAAGAGAAGGTGGATGAGACGAGGTCAATTCTTTCTCGACTCATAGTGCGCGATGACTTTGCGTAGGACTACAGAAAGTGGGAGCAAGGCTTTAACAGTTATTATTATTATTATTATTATTATTATTATTATTATTGAGTGAGCGAGCAGTGCATGCAATTCAAAATGACACTGGGGCAAAATATACGAAGCCCAGTACACCCATTATGATTACTCGTCTGATAACGGTACACCAGGCGCAAGCATCACAAACGTGTGTACGCGACTTAGTGATCTCATATCAAGATAAACAGCGCATGACCTCGCAGGTGGGGCCCAGTTAGAATTTTCCTCAGGTCGAGTATCCCATCCCACTCAAAAGGTCTCTGAATAAGGGTTGTTTGATGATATTGAACGAAATACTCACGTGTCTAGAGGTGAATTATTCAAACCCCCAAAGAACACCTCTCAAAGCATGGCTATGATGCACTCCCACTACTTCTGCTCGTGATCAGAGATGCACCTATTGTCAGCTACTAAGGGACATGCTCAACTGCTTAAAGTCAAACAAGTGACAAGCAAATCTGTGGTATTGAGCAGAATATTTGCTGTAGCCCATCTTTTATACCAAGACAAAACAATGTACATGATAACATTTCCAATCAGTTAAGATAAAAAATCATGAGAGCCACTGCCTGGTACTGCATCAGGGCATTTATTACAGTAATTATTATCATTGTTGTTGTTGTTGTTGTTATTATTATTATTATTATTGATCTCGTTGTTATTGTGGTTAGTATGATGGACAAAATGCTTAGCGGCATTTCGTCCGCCATTACGTTCTGGGTATAAATTCCGCCAAGTTCTACTTCGCTTTCATCCCTTGAGGTTGATAAAGTAACAGTTACGTACTGGGGTCGATGTAATCGCCTAGACTTTTCCTCCAAAATTTCAGGCCTTGTACCTATAGTAGAAAGGATTATTATTATTATTATTATTATTATTATTATTATTATTATTATTATTATTATTATTATTATTATTATTATTTATTATTATTATTATTATTATTTTTATTATTATTATTATTAGTATTATTATTTTTATTATTATTATTATTATTATTATTATTATTATTATTATTATTATTATTATAATTTTTTTTTTTTTATTATTATTATTATTATTATTATTATTATTATTATTATTATTATTATTGCCTTTGCACAGCTTCTAACACTGGAGTTGTATTACAGTGTCAGCTGTTCATTACCAGTGAACTAAGGTAACACCTCTTATTTTTCGAGCACCCTTCTGGAGTATTCGAAAGGTTCCAAGCTGTGCTGTTTTCTGAAAATGCTCCACCCTTATTGCAGCCCCTATTTGTTCCACGTACTTCTGAAGATTTTTGTTCACTGTTCCCAGGGCTCCGACAATTATTGGTACTACTGCTACCTTTTTCATCAACTACAATTGCTTAACTTCCCAAGCTAACCTGTTATATCTCTCGACTTTTCTTTCTTCCTTATTGCATACCTTGTTGTCAGCTGGGCATGCTATGTCTATGATCCAGCATAGTTTGTCTTCTTTCTCAATAAAGACTATGTCCGGCTTCCTATTCTCTATCTCATGGTCGCACTGAATCATAAAATCCCACAGGCTCTTTGCATTTCTATTTTCGATGATGCATTCAGGTTTGTGGTAGTACCAATTTTTTGCTCTGTCAAGTCCATACTTGTTGCAAAGTGTCCAATGGACAAGCCTGGACTAGTGGTGTACATTGACTGGTAATATGCCATACGGTTTCACCGTTTTGTCCACAGATTCAGCACTTATCACTTTCTGCTGTGTTGTATATTCTGTATATTATGTAGTTTGTTCTTAGTGCTTGCTCTTGGGCAGCACAGATTAGAGACTCCGTTTCCAGTTTTAAATCACTTTTAGTCATTCACAGCCATCTTTTTTCTCTATCTGTCTTATCATCAACATCCCTGTGAAATTGACCATGCATTCTTTTCTTTACCCACCGATTTTCAGTTTCATTCGTTTTCAATTTCTTGTGTAGTGCTTTATCTTTGCAATCTTTCACCCTACACAAGCCTGACCTTCTTACTTCTAATAATAGGGGTTCTGTGGCATTTTTTTTACATACCATGCTATGTTGTTTTCTTCTGCTCTAAGGCTGGGTTCGCATCCAATAAGCCCTCTTCCCAAGGCGATGAGCTGACATAATCATAGGCACGCCGGGAAAATGCTTAGCGGGATTTCGTTCGTCTTTACGTTCTGGGTTCAAACTTCGCCGAAGTCGACTTTGACTTTCATTCTTTCGGGGTCGATGAAATAAATACCAGTTGGTCAATGGAGCCAATGTAATCGACTAGCAACCATCTCCGAAACCGCTGGTCATTTGCCAAAATTTGAAACCATCATCATCATTATTGCTAAGAACGGTGTAATGGAATAATCGTTACAGCGTCGGAGAAACCGCTATGCAGTATCTGAGTTCTTTACTTTCTGACTTTAAATCCCGCTTTGGACTTGATAAAAAAAAGTACCAATTGACACCTTCCTCTCAAAACTACGGGCCTAAATCAGAAGCAATTTTATTGTAAGAATCGTTAGAGCTTCGGTGAAGATACCTCATGGCATTTATTTTGGCTCTTTACGTTCTCTGATACTACTACTACTACTACTACTACTACTACTACTACTACTACTACTACTACTACTACTACTACTTGTTTTCCATTTTCAGAGGAGAAATTATACGACGTATTCATTTCGTATAAATCTTCGACTACAGACGAATCTTGGGTGAAAAACATTCTGTTTCCGAAAATCGAAGATGACATGGGGCTGAAAGCATGTATTCACTTTCGGGACTTCGTCCCGGGTGAGAGTAAGTATCGATCTGTCTTCATCGTTCATCGACTTTCGAATAATGTTGCTCTAGTGTGAGTGGAATATACCAGTTTAGAGATAACATTGATGATCATTTTTTACGATGTATGTGTGTGGTAAGTTAGAGGGGATCAGTTACATCAAGATAAATTTGGTGACATATCACCTGAAAATATTCCGAGGTGTATCGCCTGAAGAAATGACAATTTGAGAAAAATAAGAATTTGCAGAATGTTACATATTGAGTTACATAATTGTACTCGTGTTTTGAAAAAATATGCTCTGAAAGCATATAAACTGTTATTTAAAACTATAAAGCCAGAGTACTCTCAATTTTTTCTGGCGAAAAATACTATCCAAATTCTTGAAACTCGCATCTAGATAGGAAATGGAATAGAAGAAGGCATTGCAGCATTCAAATTTATTGAAACTCAAAAATAAATTAGATAATAATTCAAAATAAAAAAATATAGAGAGCCAGAAATCCCTGTTCAAATCTATAACGTCAGGTTGAACAATATTGCAGAACTGATGCAAAACGGGGAAATTATTATATACTTCAATGATATTCTCATGGAATATATCAGCAATATAGCGTTTGACCACCACCTTTCTGAATTGCTTCAAAAACACGCGATATTATACTCCCAATCAGCTTCTACAGCAGGTCAAGTGGAAACTCTTCCCAGGCCTTCTTTATTGCCGTTTCAAGTTCATCAAGAGATGAATAGTGCTTGCCTTCGCTGTACACAACCTTCGTGAGATATCCCCAGGCATTCTCCGTTAGATTAAGGTCGGAACTTCTTGCTGGCCATCGGCATGACTTCAACTCCGATTGCAGGGAGGAAATCCAAAGTTGCCTTTGCTTTATGAATACGAGCGTTGTCCTATAGAAATATGAAGTTCTCGCTACAGAGCCTTCCTTCTTCGACGCTGTGAGCCCTACCAAACATATCGATGCTTTAACTGCCTGACTTCTGCCTTTTAAAAAGTCATGCAGTTAGTCTCCTAGTTATCCTACAATACCAATGTATAAAATACAATTTGTGATATATCATCCCATGATCAACTTTGTCAAAGGCCTTGGCAAAGTCGAGCTATATCAAGTCCACATTTGAGTGGTTCAGCTACTGTTTCAGTACCCAGTCATAATGCTGTAGTGGCTGTATGAGACAGCTCCTTCCTGGACGGAAACCATGCGTTCTATGGCCTTGCTAACATGTGAAGTTAGAAAGCCTGTAATTTTAGCACCTGCTCGTTTTCTTCCTTCCATGGACAGAGCATATTATACCTTCTTTCTTGAGAACAAGAGGAAACACCTGGGATAAAGTGTCGTTGAGAAGGTCACAGAATGTGTGACAAAGGAGCTTAGACAAAGGACACTAAAATAATAATGATAATGATAATAATAATAATGATGATGATGATGATGATGATGATGATGATGATGATGATGATGATGATTAACCAAAGAAATAAATTTCATATTTCTATAGGTCAACGCTCCCATTCATAAAGCAAAGACAACTTTGAATTTCCTCCCTGCATTCGGGGTTGATGTCATGCCCATGGCTAGCAAGAAGTCCCGACCTTAATCTAATAGAGAATGACTGAGTATATCTCACGAAGGTTGTGTACAACGAAGGCAAGCAATATCCATCCGTTGATGAACTTGAAACGGCATGGGTTTACCAAAGAAATAAACATGAAATATGGTTTAGAAAAATGTGCCAAAGCAATTTTGAAAAGAGAAAAATGAGTTAAGAGTAACAACATCACACTAGACAAAGCAAATGAAATAAGAGAATTAGCCCAAAGCCAAACATACAAATACTTAGGAATAAATGAACTAGACACGATACAACACACACAAATGAAAGAGAGGATAAGAAAAGAATACTATAGAGGAGCTAGATTAATACTGAGAACAGCTCAATGCCAAAAACAAGATAATAGGTCTCAACACTCTAGCCGTCTCAGTTATACCTTACAGCTGCAATATTCTTGACTGGACTCTAAATAAACTAACCAAAATAGACAGGAAAACAAGAAAAATAATGACAAAATTTAGGATGCACCACCCAAAATCTGACGTAGAAAGGTTATATATACAACGAATCTAAGATGGACTACAGAAATGCCTACTTCAGAAGCAAGGAAACTAATAAAAATAGCAACAAAGCACGAACAAAACAAAAACCTGTTTTCAGTCTTTAAGGAAGCTGACAAATACAAAAAGAAGTCATAGTATCTAACAACTATGAAGAAAAAGAAGAAACAACAAAACCTGTAAAACAAGCTGAATTCCAAGCTAGAACTGGAACTCCAACGGACCATGATAAAATGATGGCAAAAAATAAGCCTCTTCAAGGCAAATATTGGGTTAAACTAAACAGAAAAGAAATAGACAAAGCAAAATCCCAATAATGGCTGAGAAGCTCAGGACGCAAAGCAGAGATTGAAGGATTTTTAATTGCAGCACAAGATCAAAGTCTTCCCACTAGAAATTACCAAAGCATGTAATGAAAGGAAATACAAGTAACTGCAGAATATGAGGGGTGGAGAAGAAAAAATGCATCATATTGTCTCTGGCTGCCCAATCCTGGCAAAGAAGGAATATATTCATAGATATGAGAGAGTTGGGACCTATATACACTGGAAGCTATGACAATACTATGGAATAACAACAGAAAAAAATGGTATAGGCAAACGCCAGAAAAGGTCACAGAAAATGAGAAAGCAACCATACTCTGGGATATGCCAATACACACAGCTAAAGAAATTAAGGCCAATAGGCCGGATGTTGTTATCAGAGATCACAAAAAAAAATGCTTTCTAATGATGTATCAATACCAACAGATGACTATGTTTCTCTAAAAGAAACGGACAAACTTTTAAAGTACAAAGATCTGGAAATAGAGGTAACTCCAATGTGGAATCTAAAAACAGAAACAATTCCTATCATGGTAGGCGCATTAGGTATGGTAAAAAAAAGATTCATGCAAATACATAACAAAATTACCAGGAGTAACAAGTGTATATAACATACAGAAAATAGCACTACTAGGCACCGCACACACCCTACGTAAAGCACGTTCAATACAGTAAAAAAGGTACACAAAGCTGTGCTCAGTGGTGCAGTGAAAGCATGTGATAAAAATAAGACAACTGAATAACAACAACTACTACAACGACAATAATAATAATAATAATATAATACAAAAGGAAACACGATAGCGTGGCTAAGTTTTATCCACAGGAGGCTATGTGAAAAGTACGGCCTGAACAGAGCACGGAAATGGTACGAATATGAACCAGAAGTAGTCACCGAGCACAGGGTACTAAGATACTGTAAGATTTTTCAATCCAATGTAACTCCCTAATCGAGGTTCGGAGACCAGATATTGTTGTGATAGATAAAGGAAAAATAGAAACCAAGATCATAGATATGCAGATGCACGCATAAGTGACAGATAACTAGGAAAGACTGAAAAGTACAGACCACTAAAAGACGAAATTGCAAGAATGTGGACTATGAGGAGAGTGTCTGTCATTCCAGGAGTTATAGGGGTACTCGGAGTACTAACAACCAAGTTGGAGAAATTTGTGAAAGAAATCGGAATTGACATGAGAAGGAAGCAAGGCCAAAAAACTGATCTGCTGGGAACAGCTAGGATTTTGAGATTGGTACTTGGATGTTGAATGTTTCCCACGATAATTAACAACCAACTATCAACGCTTACAGGCTGCTGTCCCCTCTCACAGTATCTAACAGAACAAACAAAACTGAACGTTATGAGAAGTAAAGCAATAATAATAATGAAGCTGAAATGGAAAGCAAATATGTAGTGCGTGTGTTTGATTGGCAAAAATATGACTATCCTCAAATAAAACTATATCTGTCTGTTTGTCTATCTATCTATCTATCTATCTATCTCTCTGTCTCTCTGTCTGTCTGTATCTATATCTATATATCTATATCTATATCTATATCTATATCTATATCTATCTATCTATCTATCTATCTATCTCTATGGACGGACGGTAGACGTGTCGGCTCTGTAAGTTTTGCCTTTTTCATGTTTTAAAAAGTTTGTTTGTAAAATTTATTTTATATACAAAGTTGTATAGCAACTTGTAGACTCTCTGGTGCAAGTTTTTTGCGACGGAAATCTGCCCTGTGTGGCACATTTCCAGGATATAAAAACCAATTTCGGCTTTCTAGCCATTTTTTTTTTTTGAGACGATGGCGTCTTGTAGCCATGAAACTTTTTGTGAAACGAACGCTGCAGTCTGCAGTGTTTCGTTCGAAAAAGAATTTCCTAGTCTTCCTTCCTCACAGTTAAAGGAGAGAATGGAGAAAAAGAAAGACTCTGCTGCTACAGCAGTCTTGCCTGCCAACGTAACCAGTGACAACAACAACAACAACAACAACAGCAGCAGCAGCAGCAACAACAAGGACACAAATGTCCTTGCTAACAAAACCACTGTCCTCACCACTGATACCACCACTACCGCCACCACCACCACAACGAACTTTGCCGAGGCTTTGAAGCCTAGGAAAAGAATTTTGAATATATCGAAAGAGAAATTACTTGCATGCAAAAGCATGCTAAGTAAAAAGGACGTTACAGTCCATCTTCAAACGCCCGCGGACTTTAAGATAAACATCGAAAAAAAAACTATCATCTACAGAACCATTAATTTAAAGACAAAGACAGTGGAAAAATTCACCCAAGAAAATGTTGAGAGATGCTTAAAGCCGATTTGGTCTTACAAGACTTACATAACGAGAGGTTTGAAATTCGGAACGATAGAAGTAAGACTAGACAGCGAGCAGCGAGCGAAGGACCTCTCCACTAAGTCATTACAGCATGAGAACCTTGGTCGTAGGGTTACGAAAATAAAAATTTCGAATGTGCCTCCTGAAATTGAGGAAGAATGGCTAGTATCTGCCATATGTCTAGGCATAGAGGAGGAGATAAACATACTAGAAACATACTAGAAGCCGTTTGCAATCAAAACTGGATTGGCCAGGAATTTCAACTCCTGGTACAAATTGATCCAGCAAACTGGGAAAAAATTCCACATAGAATCCAATTAACTGAGGATTCAATTTTTCATGTTTTCGTCGAAGGCAGAAGGCCAGTTTGCTACGTTTGTAGTAGCAAAACTCACCTTCAAAAAACATGCCCAGTAGCCCAGAAGAAAAGGCAACAACAACGGCAACAATACAAAGAAAAACAACAACAACAACAACAACAACAACAACAACAACAACCACAAGAAAAAAACAGCATTACTGCCTACACCGCCATATGCACAACTGGTCAAGCAGTTGTACAACGAAATGGAAAAACGCCAGCAGCCAGCAACACAGCCGAACCAAACAAAAACACCACCAGTACCACCAAGAACAGAATCAGCACCATCACCACCACCAACACCAACACCAACAACCCCACAAGAAGGGAACACGAAAAAGACTCCCACCCCACCCCCAAAAACCAAAACACCACATCCCAACTGTCACGAAACAGCACCAACACCACCAACAACAAAATCAACCCACACAAAAATAGACCCCAACACCCTTCCCCTCCCACCCTCCGATTCCTCCGACATGTCAGATGAAGATGACACAGAGGCTTGGCAAGTGGCCACGGGGGGAAGAAGAAAAAGGGGGAAAAAAAGAACGGAAAAACAAACAAACAAAGCGGGGAGGTTTACCAGCCCCGAAACCAACACATCCACAGAAAACAAAAACACCAACACAAACGCACCAACACAGAACCCCACAACAAGTTTGACAGCGATAAACACAAACAATCTAGACCTAATGAAATTCATTAGGTCGAACACTAACATAACAGATAATGACACGAAAACAAGCAATCACCCACGCACAACACCACCACAACACATCAAAATCATACCCGTAACACGGAGCACATACGATACACTGAAATCTCTCTACCCGGATACAGTAGGGAGATTCCAGAAATATTCATAAAAAAAACTATACAAAAACCTTCTGAGAGAAGGTTGTGAGGCCAAGAGCCAAGAACTTTCGGACAGTAAGTAACTCTCTCTCTCTCTCTCTCCTTTCGTGTGTAAAACACAAATTTTGATAGAATCATGGTGAAGATTGGCTGTGTAAATGTGCGTGGCTTGGGGTCGCCTTGGAAACAAGGGTACCTCTTAAATGACATCAAGTCACACAATTTGGATATCATAGCCATTAGTGAGACCAGACTCCATGAACCGCGGGCCCTAAAGTCCATGTTTGGCGGACAGTTTAACATTTATTTTTCTCCCTGTCTGCCGAGGATGGGCGGTAGTGGCACGGCGGTTCTTTTTCGCAAGAGTCTGGATCTCCAAGTAAAGACGATATTTACGGACCCGGAGGGTAGACTGGTTGTCCTAGATGTGGACGGCAGCGATGGAGGCGCTTTTCGGTTGCTGGCAGTTTATGTGCCTCCTTTAACAGGTCGGTCAGACTTCTTTCGACGTCTAGAAGTATTCCTGGGAACGTCTCGTCCCTTACTTTTAGTGGGGGATTGGAATGCTACCTTGGACACGCATCTAGACTACGTGGGGAGTGACAAAACTAGAAGGGGATGCAAAGGCCTCATAGACCTGCTCAGACGCTTCCGGTTGTCTGACAGGTACCGACTCGACCACCCAAATGTGCCAACGTGGACTTGGAGCAACCGCATTGGGTCGTCGAGATCGTATCTAGATAGGATAGTGTGTAGGACAAGAGATAGAGATAGTTTAGGATGTCCACAGTTCCACATAGTCAGCTACACGGATCACAAACTTGTGACGTGTACGCTAGACTTAGATAAGGCACATAGGCAGGGTCCCGGTTACTGGAAACTAAACGCGTCTTTCCCGTCGAGACAGGTTTTCAGAGACCGGATTAGCACGTTAGTAAAGAGGGCTTTGACGGGAGCCATCGTCAACAACAAATGGTGGTTTGCCCTCAAGAGAGCAGTAAGGGCGGAAGCAATAAGGTATAGCAGGGCACTAGCTGTAGAGAGGAACAGAGTAGAGGGGGAGCTAGTGATAAAGTTAGAAGAGGCATTGCGAAGTGGCATCGCATCCGACGTTTTAGCGGCGAGGTTGGCCCTCGACCAACACTTCAATGCTAAACACGAAGGGTGAGCTGTCAGGGCAAGGATGCGTGCTCTGAGGAATGAAGGTGTTGGAACCGCACGAGAGGCCCGGGTGGCGGAGGCGCAGCGGGGTAACAGAGCCACCATCCGGTCTCTGGTAGACGAACAGGGGCGCGAATTGCTCGAGCCGAGCAAGATGTGCGAGGCGTTTCAGCGGCATTTTGCCCGACTGTTCGGGAGGAGTGGCGAGCGAGAAGGCAGGGTGGACTTTAGTGCCTACCTGCACAGCTTGCCACGACTCTCGGCAAGAGAGGCGGAGTGCTGCGAAGGGGTCATCACGGCGGAGGAGGTGAGGGACGCGATGGCGGGTTGCTCGACGGACAAATCTCCGGGTTTGGATGGTCTGCCCTACGAGCTTTACAACTGTATGCCAGACTTGTTTGGAGATGTCTTGGCGGCCGTGTACTGCAACTGGCAGCAGAACGGGAGCATTCCCGGTTTTGTGAGCCGAGGAGCGGTAACGCTGCTGAAGAAAGATCCAAACAAGGGGGACGCCATAGATAACTTTAGGCCCATCACTCTGCTCAATGCAGACATGAAAATTTTGGCCAAGGTGTTAGCCAAGCGGTTGGCGCTTGTCATCGAGAAACTGGTCGGCACGGAGCAGACGTGCGCCGTGCCGGGCCGGAGCATCCATGACAACTTCCATCTGATGCGCTACATCATAGAGAGGGTAGTTAAGGAACCTGGCATGGGTGGGGCCCTGATCAATTTGGATCAATCCAAAGCTTTCGATAGGGTAGACCATCGATACTTGGAGGCCGTCCTCGAAGCGGCCGGCTTCGGTCCCGTTTTCCGCGGCTGGATGGCTGCCTTGTACACAGGCATCCGTTCGGTTGTTCGCGTCAATGGACGTCTATCGGGACCCTTCGACATTGCACGTTCGGTTCGTCAGGGATGCCCCCTGTCGCCGCTCCTGTACGTATTGACTCTCGAGCCACTACTGCGGAAGCTGGCGACGCTGAGGGGTATCCCGCGAGAACTGGGGTGCGGGACGAGCGTGTCGGCATACGCGGACGACGTCACCGTCATAGCGTCTAGCCACGAGCACATCGAGCTTGTCGGCGAGACGCTGAAAGACTACGAAGCGGTGACGGGAGCGAAAATCAACCGGGATAAGTCGGTGGGTTTGCTGCTCGGCACCTGGAGAAGCAAGCCCATACCGTCCGGCAGCGCCTCAGTAGTGGGACGCTGGACGGACGGTCCGGTCAAGTTGCTCGGAGTCTGGTTCGGTCCGGACCTGCAAACGGAGAAGAACTGGGACGAGATAACGAGTAGGGTGGCCACTCTCTGCCGGCAATGGTCCGAGAGGAAGCTGTCCCTAAAAGGTCGGGCGGAGGTGGCGAACGCGTACATCGCGTCCGTCATCGAATACCGCCTGACCGTCGTGCCTTGTCCCGATCGCGCCATCACCGAAATGGAGCGCATCCTCTTCCACTTTTTGTGGAAAGGAAGCGTTCCGATGGTGAGGCGATCCGTTTGTTGCCAACACCCGCTGAAAGGAGGGCTGGGCATGCCGTGGTTGATGATGCGCAGACATGCGCTGAGACTGCGACATCTCCGGCTCTACGTAGACGACGGTGAGCAGGTGTGGTCGCCGTTTGTGCGACGCGCTTTCCCGCAGCTCGTCTCCACGACCGAGCTGCAGTCGTGGATCAAAAAGAGGCCGAGGAATGGCGAATGGCACCGTGAGTGTCGCGTTGCTCTGCAACAACTTTGCCGTCCCGGGTCGACCTTGAGCGGCTGCATCACAACGAAGTCATTCTATAGGGGATTAGTGGAGGGCAGGTACGACGACGATCTTGGGGCGAACCTGGGCGTCGACGAGGAATACCTGAGCCGCCTGTTCAGGACGACTTTCGGGCCGGGACCTATGGACAACTTCCAGAGATCCCTGGCCTGGCAGTGTTACCGAGAGGCGCTACCCGTTCGGGATAAGCTCTATAGAAACGGCTCGCGAAATGCGGGGCCGACCTGCCCGAGATGCGGTCA
>NC_142935.1:94511699-94521699 GCF_046866305.1 Octopus bimaculoides
AAGCACACACAGACGCTCACAATTTGCCCCTACCCCCTTCCGATTCCTCAGAACCTTCGTCGGAAGATGAAAGTAATGAGGAATGGCAAATAGCCCAGAAAGGAAGGAGGAAGAGGAGCAAGAAAAGAAAAGCAAACACAAACAAAGCAGGGAGATACACAACTCCCGAAAACACTCCAGACACCAACACAAGCACACACAACTACAACACAAGCAACAAAACCCCAAAAGCAAGTACACACACAATGCTCACTGCCATCAACACAAAAAACTCAGAGTTGATGGAATACATCAACACAAAAACAAACATAACAAACGAAGACATAAAAACCAGCAACCACCCATACACAACACCGCCAGAACACATCAAAATACTACACATAACACCAACCCTGCACCACACACTAAAATCTATTTTTCCAAAGGCAGTTGGCAAATGCCAAAAATACCTGGCGAAAAAACTATATAGTGATCTCCTCGAAGAAAACCCGAAGGAGGAGACACAAAAACTCTCAAACGGTAAGTGACTCTCTTTATAAAACTTTAACACTCAAATCAAAATGATGCTCAAGATTGGTTGTGTAAATGCGCGTGGCTTGGGGTCCCCTTGGAAACAAGGGTACCTCCTAAATGACATAAAGTCACATAAACTAGAAATCATAGCCATAAGCGAGACCAGACTCCATGATACGCGGGCCCTATCGTCCATGTTTGGCAGACAGTTTAACATTTATTTTTCTCCCTGTCTGCCGAGAATGGGCGGTAGTGGCACGGCGGTACTCTTTCGCAAGAGTCTGGATCTCGAAGTAAAGACAGTATTCATAGACCCGGAGGGTAGATTGGTTGTTCTGGATGTCGATGGCAGCGATGGGTGTGCTTTTCGACTCATATCAGTATACGCACCACCTTTAACAGGTAGGCCGGATTTCTTTCGACGTCTAGAAGTATTCCTAGGAACGTCTCGTCCTTTACTTTTAGTGGGGGATTGGAATGCTACCTTGGACACGCATCTAGACTATGTTGGCAGAGATAGGAATAGACGGGGATGCAAATGCCTCAAAGACCTGCTCAGACGCTTTCAACTGTCTGACAGGTACCGACTCGATTACCCGAATGCGCCAATGTGGACATGGACAAACCGCATCGGGTCGTCGAGATCGTATCTAGATAGAATACTGTGTAGGAGAGTAGATAGAGATAGCATAGGGTGTCCACAATTTCACATAGTCAGCTACACGGATCACAAACTTGTGACGTGTACGCTAGACTTAGATAAGACACATAGGCAGGGCTCCGGTTACTGGAAACTAAACGCGTCTTTCCCGTCGAGACCAGTTTTCAGAGACCGGATTAGCACGTTAGTAAAGAGGGCTTTGACAGGAGCCATCATCAATAACAAATGGTGGTTTGCCCTCAAGAGAGCAATAAAAGCAGAAGCGGTTAGGTATAGCAAAGCACTAGCCATAGACAGAAACAGAGTAGAGGGTGAACTAGTTAAGAAGCTAGAAGAGGCAATTAGAAGTGGCATCGCATCCGACGTTTTGGCGGCGAGGTTGGCCCTTGACCAACACTTCAACGCCAAACACGAAGGGTGCGTTGTCAGGGCTAGGATGCGTGCTCTAAGAAACGAAGGTGTTGGAGCCGCACGAGAGGCCCGGGTGGCGGAGGCGCAACAGGGCAACAAAGCCACCATTCGGTCTCTGGTGGACGAACAGGGGCGCGAACTGCTCGAGCCAAGCAAAATGTGTGAGGCCTTTCAGCGGCACTTTGCTCGACTGTTTGGGACGAATGGCGAGCGAGAACGCAGGGTGGACTTCAGTGCCTACCTGCACAGCCTGCCACGACTCTCGGCAAGAGAGGCGGAGTGCTGCGAAGGTGCCATCACGGCGGCGGAAGTGAGGGACGCGATGGCGGGATGCTCGAGGGACAAATCTCCGGGTTTGGATGGTCTGCCCTACGAGCTTTACAACTGTAAGCCAGACTTGTTTGGAGACGTCTTGGTGGCGGTGTACTGCAACTGGCAGCAAAACGGGAGCATTCCCGGTTTTGTGAGTCGAGGAGCCGTAACGCTGCTGAAGAAAGATCCAAACAAGGGGGACGTCATAGATAACTTTAGGCCCATCACTCTGCTCAATGCAGACTTGAAAATTTTGGCCAAGGTGTTAGCCAAGCGGTTGGCGCTTGTCATCGAGAAACTGATCGGCAAGGCGCAAACGTGCGCGGTGCCGGGCAGGAGCATCCATGACAACCTCCATCTGATGCGCTACATCATAGAGAGGGTAGTTAAGGAACCTGGCATGGGTGGGGCCCTGATCAATTTAGATCAATCGAAAGCTTTCGATAGGGTAGACCATCAATACTTGGAGGCTGTCCTCATAGTAGCCGGCTTCGGTCCCATTTTCCGCGGCTGGATGGCTGCCTTGTACAGAGGCATCCGTTCGGTAGTTCGCGTCAATGGGCATCTATCAAGACCCTTCGACATTGCACGTTCGGTCCGTCAGGGATGCCCCCTCTCGTCGCTTCTGTACGTGTTGACTCTCGAGCCACTACTGCGGAAGCTGGCGACGCTGAGGGGCATCCCGCGAGAGTTGGGATGCGGGACGAGCGTGTCGGCATACGCGGACGACGTCACCGTCATAGTGTCTAGCCAAAAGCACATCGAGCTTGTCGGCGAGACACTGAGAGACTACGAAGCGGTAACGGGAGCGAAAATCAACCGGGATAAGTCAGTGGGCTTGCGGCTCGGCACCTGGAGAAGCAACCCCATGCCGTCAAGTAGCGCCTCCGTCGTGGGACGTTGGACTGACGGTCCGGTTGAGATGCTCGGGGTCTGGTTTGGTCCAGACCTCCAAACGGAGAAGAACTGGGACGAGATAACGAGAAGGGTGGCCACTCTAGCCCGGCAATGGGCCGAGAGGAAGCTTTCCCTGAAAGGTCGGGCGGAGGTGGCGAACACGTACATCGCGTCCGTCATCTACTACCGCCTGACCGTCGTTCCTTGTCCCGACCCTACCATCACCAAACTGGAGCGCATCCTCTTCCGCTTCTTGTGGAAAGGAAGCGTTCCGATGGTTAGGCGATCCGTTTGCTGCCAACACCCGTTAAAAGGAGGACTGGGCATGCCGTGGTTGATGATGCGCAGACACGCGCTGAGACTGCGACATCTCCGGCTCTACGTAGACAGCGGTGAACAGGTGTGGTCACCGTTTGTGCGGCGCGCTTTCCCGCAGCTCGTCTCTTTTTACACGAGAACATTACTGTGTGATACACGATCCCTATTGATCGGCCTTTCCTTTTCTTTTTTTTCGATCCCTTTTGATCGAACTGCCCCTTTTTCCCTTCCTACGATCCCTTTTGATCGACACCACCAATTTTTTTTTTTTTTTTTTTTTTGTCCTTCCTTCCCCCTCCCAAAAAGAAAAGCTCTACATTGTATTTGTCCCATCTTCGTTGAGCCCTGTGTGGCTAATAAAAGAAATGTATCTATCTATCTATTCATATACGGTATGTATGAATATAGATACATGCGTGGATGGATCATCATCATGGTCGTCATCATCTTCATTATCAAACATCGTAATTAGTGAACTGAACGTACCAGGGAAATTTTCCATTAAACAATGAAAATTTTCCATTAAACAAATTATCAGAACGAAATAAGAAGCGCGGATAGAAAGGAAAGAAACGTTCTAGTTTTAGAATATGTACTCCAAAACGAGTTCAGTAAGGAGACGAATGTTAAAACACACTTACATTATATGCAAAAAATATAAAAACGCTCTCATTGGGGACTAAGGTCAATCGAAAGACCAAGATCTATTGTCCAATGGAGATAACTTCTTCTGCGGCCATATTGTTATTATGTAACAATGTAAAGAATTTTACATTCACTGTCATTTCCTTTAAATCATTTTATAAATGGGTGAAAACAGTAGCTAAGGAATTTTGTTAGAGATCACCATTAGTTGAATAAGCTTAATCAACCTCTGTATATATACGTTCAGTTACACTTATATTTGTGGAAGCGCAATGGCCCAGTGGTTAGGGCAGCGGACTCGCGGTCATAGGATCACGGTTTCGATTGCCAGACTGGGCGTTATGAGAGTTTATTGAGCGAAAACACCTAAAGCTCCACGAGGCTCCGGCAGGGGATGGTGGCGAACCCTGCTGTACTCTTTCACCACAACTTTCTCTTACTTCCTGTTTCTGTTGTGCCTGTATTTCAAAGGGTCAGCCTTGTCACACTGTGTCACGCTGAATATCCCCGAGAACTACGTTATGGGTACACGTGTCTGTGGAGTGCTCAGCCACTTGCATGTTAATTTCAGGAGCAGGCTGTTCTGTTGATTGGATCAACTGGAACCCTCGACGTCGTAAGCGCCGGAGTGCCAACACACACACACTTTTATATTTATCTCATTTCAGTGCGTTAAATGTTTTTCTAATTTAAATATAGAGAAATCTGTAAATTTGTAGGCTTTCTTATCATTTATGGATTTCTGGTGATTGGAAGAGGAGAGCTCGGTGATGAAAGACAGAAAAATGGTTTCAAATAGAAGTGAAACTGCTCTGTCTGATAGATGAAACATGAGCGAAATAGGGAGCCTGTATGTGGTCGCGTGACTTGCTAGTAATGAGGGAAGAAGTAAAGAAAAGAGGGAAGGAAGAAATAAAGAAAGGAAAGAAGAAAGAGTGAAATAAAGAGAGTGGAAGAAAGAAAGAAAGAAAATGGAGTGAAAGAAAGGAAGAAAGAAAGAGTGAAAGAAAGAAAGAGTGAAAGAAAGAAAGAGTGAAAGAAAGAAAGAAAGAAATAATAAACACGGTTCATAAATGAAGTTCAACCCTCTACGCTCGTCATGGTCAAGCGTCCATCCACAAGACTTCCTGAATGGTACAACTAACGAAAAGACACCTTGAATTAAAAAAAAATTTTCTTTGATAGCGCAGCCCATTGGATGATGAACGAGGTCAAAGTGCAGCCGGCTTCTCAAAACAGGTTGCCCTTGACTGCTCTACGTAGTCATTCGACACGCTCGCACGCACTGCAAAGTATATTGCAATAGGTTGTCCGCATCTTTTGCCATATAACTGCGTTTCCCGGCGGTATACTCTACACAGTCATAAAAGAAGTGAAATATCCCATAATGGCTACCTCTGATGAGCGCAGGGTTGCATAATCGGACTGTTCCCTAACACTCCATTGCACCACTTGTGCAAAACCAATTGATAAGATCAGCCATAATGGATATATAATACTTTACACTTCGATTGATATACATATATACCGTATATTTCCACTTATAAGATGACCTTTAAATCCTAAAACTTTACACTAATTATTTGGAGTCGTCGTATACCACTAATCTAAAAATTAAACTTTAAATTTTAAGTGATTTTATAAGTTTAGAGAATATTATCAAGTCCGTGATTACTTATATACAATTGGCAGAGTAACAATTTATAAAGATCGAAATATTGCACTTCCTTCGATGATTCCTTATCGCATTACATTTAGCGCACAAAGACATAAGAATGATATCCCATGCTGAAGTTTCAGGCTTTGGGGGCTATAATAACATTTGCTGGCAGAACACTCAGAAATGAATGCCATCATTGCAAGAGAACAGGACTTCACAATTAAGTGCATCATCTTCTATTCTTGTCCAACTCATATCAATTCAATCTATGTGCGTAGATTATTTTCTTTACAAAGGCATACAATATTTAGTCCTTACTGACTATTTCAATTAGTCAGTCGATGCTATCAAAGGCTTTAGTGAAATTATACACTGAACCTATGTTACGTATGGGAATTCCCTATCGATTGCTATTTCGAGAAAGAACAGAGTTCACAAATTCGTCAGCGAGATACTGCCTTAAAACTTATTGATATACACCAACTTTCCATCAGATTGTTTCCCGCAGAGCAACTACCTTATCGGCGTCAACAATGGAACAATTTCTGAAATGGACTGAAATTAGTTGCCAAATAGATATGCTACAATATTACAACATATCACATATGAATACCGAACTGTCACCAGTTACGTGCATATTTGGATGAGTATTAGGGAAAGGGCTATAGTGAAGAGAAGGAGAGAAAGAAAGAGAGGAAGGAATAGAAATAACAGAGGAAGGGGAGCATTCAATAAAAAAAAGAGACAGAGGATGGCTGAAATTGAGGAAGGAAACAGTCACAAAAACATTAGTGTTTGTAACTGGGATACCATACATGAAAACATTCGCATTGTCTTCAGATAATGGCTTAGCTGGATGAAACTTCGAACTGACTGTCCATACTATCTTCGTTAAAGCATAATATATACATACATATATGTGTGTGCGTATCTGTGTGTCTGTGTGTGTGTATTTGTGTGTATACATATGTACATAATACATGGATATATGTATTCTTTTATTCTTTCACTTGTTTCAATCGTTTGACTGCGGCCATGCTGGAGCACCACCTTGAAGGGTTTTAGTTAAACAAATCGACCCCAGAGCTTATTCTTAAAGCCTAGTACTTATTCTATCAAACCCTAAGCAGAACCGCTAAGTTACGGGGATATAAACACACCAACACCGATTGTCAAGTGGTGATGGAGAGGGTACAAACACAAAAACACACTTAGATAACATTACCCTTTAACAAAAGAGTCTGCATCCCTAAACATACTCATGACCACATGGAAGCACAGTTCACTATAGCTAGGACAAAACTTAGACAGATTTTAGAATTATACACTAAGAGACAGAGACAGAATAAGACAGAGGCCCAACAACTTGGGAATATACCCGCAAGTGGCCTACACAAGCTCATGCAGCGCACGAAAAAGGGAGAAGTGGTATGCCTTCCCACAGATAAGTCCGGCAGAATGTCAATAGACAGCCTGCCGAACTATATCCAGGCAATGCAACCTCACATCGCCAATACGAAGGTAACAACCTTACAGGCGCATGAGGAAAGAGAAAAAGTCCTCAATGCCCACATGATGATGTGGACAATTGTCCTTAGACCCCAGAAGCGCACAGCCAACAACTTCCAAGCCTGGAACAATGATATCCCGACGCTGTATGGGCTCCGTAAGGACCACAAAGTAACAACTAATCCTGTAGTGGGACCACCAACAAGACCAGTCTGTGGAGCGAATGTCGCTAGTAACTACAGGATCTCCTACTTCCTCTCAATGATCATACGCCCCATAATCCAGATGTCACCTGATGTCTGTGACAGCACGGAAGATCTCCTCAGCAGGATCAACGACTGCAACAACACTTGCAACCTGACAGGGTGTAGGGTGGGTAGCATGGACGTGGTATCACTATACCCATCTATCGACGTGGATTTTGCAGTGGAAAAGTGCGTGGAAATGATCAACGAGAGCGAAGTAGAGTTCCAAAAAGTCAACACAGAAGAACTGGGCCTCCTACTTAGATTGACATATGACGATGCATATCTAGATAGATACGACCTTAGAGATTTCTGCCCTAGTAGACGTCTAAGAGGTAGACCACCCACAATTACCTCTATGGCTAGGAAGACCCCTATAGAGAGATGGAGTGGATGGACCAGAGCCATACGGACCCCCACTAATATCCACCAGGTAAAGAAAATGATCGCACATGCACTAGGAGCTAGTATAAAGGTCACCCTAAAAGGCCACACCTTTAAATTTAACAACAAATTATACGCCCAGGACGAGGGGGCAGCCATCGGGGTTAGTATCGCCGGTGATGTGGCCAATCTTTTCATGGTATGGTGGGACAGAAGGCTTAAGGAACGCCTGACACAGAACTCCATACTCGTGAATGTGTACTCTCGATATGTCGATGATATCAACTTAGTGGTAAAGACACCCCCACAAGAGAGTACCCCTGAAATAGAAATAGAAACTAAGACTATGGAGAGCATCCAGCAAATAGCTAACTCCATCCACCAGAGTATTAGAGTTACAATAGACTACCCTACTAAACACCCTAACCATAGATTACCTGTATTAGATACTGAACTCTGGCTAGAAACTAAGAACAATAAAACCAGAATCCTCCATTCACACTATACAAAACCTATGGCCTCCAAGTACCTGACCCACCGGAACTCGGCTATTGCGGACAATGCCAAATTCAACATATTGATGGCAGACCTCGTCAGAGTAATGCGAAATGTCTCCTGCATGTGCGACCCTACAGAATTAAAGAGACATATACAACATTTCGTCCACCGCATGCAGTTCTCGGGTTACAGCCATAAAGAAAGGATCAGGGTTTACAAAGGAGCTATGAAGAAGTTTGAAACAATCAAACGCAACGATAGGAATGGGATTTGCCCACTCTATAGGAGCAAATCATGGAGCACCATAGAAAGAACTAAGAAGAAAATAGGGAAGGCAAGCTCATGGTACAATAGCCACAAGTACCAAAGCGTCATGTTCGTCGACACCACCCCTAGAGGCGAACTGGCGTACCGCTTTAGAAGGGCCCTAGACAAACTTAAGCTGAGAATTAAGGTTGTTGAAAGGCCAGGCAACCCTATCAAATCCATTATCAGTAGAACATACCCTTTCAGTAGAACCCCCTGCACTGATAGGAACTGTATCGTATGTAGATTTAGCCCACAAACGAACTGCAAAACCAGAAATGTGGTCTATAGTATAAGATGTACAGAGGGACGATGCAGAAATAAGACAACGACATATGTAGGCGAAACAGCAAGGAGTATAGGGGAGCGGGCAAACGTACATTGGAGGGAACTTAAGGAAGGGAAGAACTCATCAGTTCTGTACCAGCACGCTGAGCAAGAACATAGAGGCTCAATCAACAACATAGAAATTAAAATCTTATCTACACATAGCAGTGATGCAGCACTTAGACAAATTACTGAAGCTACACACATAATAGAAGGGAAACCTAGCCTGAATAGGAAACTAGAATGGAACACTAACATACGCCACTAACAAACCACAGCATGTGACAACATGTTACCCATAAACCAATAATAGGAACAAAGTATAATACAATACATAGATAAACAAATGGAATTAAATACTACATACGTTAACAAAATTTAATTAAACACATTAAAAAAAAAAAAAAACACACACACACACACACACACACGAACATATAAATAAATAAAAACTAATACAAACGAACACGTATTAACAGAGAATATAGGTGATACAGACACTCCCCATACACACATGCACTTACAAAAGACACAGACACATTGAAGGACACGCATGCGTAGACATACAATAGGAATACAAAATACAAAATGGCTGATAGTTAGCAAGGTGAGACACACATAAGAAAGAAGGAAACAAAGGACCACTGATGAGGTCACAGAAGTGTGACGAAAGAACTCTGGCCGAAATAAGATTAAGATTAAGATTAATGTAATATAAAGCTGAAAAAAAAAAAAAAAAAATTAACACCAAATATACAGTGCGTGTGTTTTTATTGGCTAAACTGGCAATATGACCGTCCCCAAGTACAACAACATCTGTTTCAACACACGATTTCACATAAAAATTCTTGCAAAACAAATATGTAAACGGAACACTTAGATACATATTCATATATATATATATATATATATATATAGGAGAATGTACGAAAAAAAACAATAACAGACGAGGACAGGTGGTGTAAACAACAAAAGGATGTATTAGTATGACGCTCGGGAATACAGAAAGTCTTTAACGTTTCGAGCTACGCTCTTCAACAGAAAGAATACGGAGACAAGGAGAAAAACACGGAGAAAAACACAGAGAAAAAAAAATTGAATGGTGTTGGTCAACGGTCTATCATAGCTTATATATATATATATATATATATATATATATATATATATATATATATATATATATATATATATACATACATACATACATACATACATACATACATACATACATATATATATATATATATATATATATATATATATATATATATATATATATATATATATATATATATATATATATATATATATAAC
>NC_142935.1:94529199-94566699 GCF_046866305.1 Octopus bimaculoides
CCTCGAACGCATCCTGTTCCCTTTAGTTGCTGCCCACCCATCCCATCCCATATACATGACACCAATCACGCCTTTCGCCTTTTCAATTCCTTTTCCTTCCCTCCCGGCCCCTCACACATTTTCACCTCGGACATCAAATCCCTATACACGGTGATTCCCCGCAACGACGGCCTCTTAGCCCTCCAATACTTCCTCGACCGTCGCTCTGACCCTACGCTCAGTACCTCCACTCTTATTCATCTGGCAGTGCTCATCCTCACCATCAACTGCTTTACGTTCACCGGGGAGACCTACCAATTCATGTCTGGGGTCGCTATGGGAACGAGAATGGGCCCCAATGTCGCTAACTTATTTGTTGGTCACATTGAAGTTCAATTATCCACCCAATTCTCCAGGCCGATTTCAGAGCTGTACGGTCGTTACATAGACGACAGTATAGGCGCCACCTTCCTCTCCCGCGAACAACTCTGCCACTTCATCACTTTCCCCTCAAACTTTCACCTTTCTCTCCAATTTAACTCTACCATCTCTAAGACCTCGATTAACTTCCTAGATATCTCTCTTACCATTGACCACCCCTCCCACTCTCTCACCACCTCCGCCTTCTTCACACCCACAGATTTCCACCTCTACCTCAATTTCTCCTCCATCCCTCCCACACAAAACAAGCCATCCCCTATTACCAGTTCCCCCGCCTCCAACGGCTTGTGCAACCGGGACCAGGATTTCAAAACCCAGTTACAGTATCTTACCCGCCTTCATGCATCGAGGATACCCCTCAACCTTTGTCCAAACCGCCCTTGCCCGCGCTCGTCGGATCAATCACACCACCACCCTCTCTTCTTCCCCACACCAATCCTTTAACCGCACCCCTTCCCGTCATTTTCCATCCCTCCATCCTACCCCTTCGTCGGAGGATCATACAGGCCTTCCGTCGTCTCCAGCTAGATCCCACCACCCACCGCATTTTCCCCAATCCACCTTTGTCCTCCTTTAAACGCGCCCGAAACCTACGCTATCTACTGGTCCGTAGCACCGTCTTCTCTTCCCCTCCAACCTCACCTGGATCTTTCCCTTGCTCTACATCCCGCCGCCACACCTGATCTTTCATCACCAACACCACCTCCCTCACTAGTTACAATCAGCACACTCTCCACATTAGAAACTCCTTCTCCTACACCTCTTCAAGCCTTATCTATTGCATTAGATGTAATCTCTGTAATAAACTACGTAGGACATTGAGCGACAATGCTCGAAAAGAGGAGTAGATAGACAGCCGACAACTGACGAAGGGTCATTCTTTACTTTACTTGTCTTGTTTTCCATTTGTTTCTCACGTTGTTTGCGCATTGAACTCATTTGCTTTCATATTTTATGTTGTTTATTGTTTGGTGACATCCTGTATCCATATATGTACATGTGTATATATATATATATATATATATATATATATATATATATATATATATATATATATATATATATATATATATATATTTGGTGTCGCATGGCCAAAAATTACCGTGAATTTTTTTAGAGACACTTTCAAATTTATCAGAATATCGGACTGAAGATTTGGAATAGAGAAATTTTCATTCTCTTAACCATGAAACGATCGTATCCGATTAACTAAAGACTTGTTTTGTTTATGCTTTTCCCTCCGGTTTTTTGTTCTATGTGTGCCATAAATATCGCCATCCGTTTAGAGAAAAATTTGTAGTTTAGAATCAGTAGTTCTTTGACTGCTATTTCTAAATTTTCAGTATGTTGGAGAAGCAACTCAATGCTAATCCCTGTATATTTATGATGATAAATGGTTTTACCGATAAAGGTTTTTTTCATACTGAACTACTTGGCAAAATTGTTAATTATTAATTATATTATTAATTGACGATCCCCTGCCCTTATTCTTGTATATTATATATATATATATATATATATATATATATATATATATATATATATATATATATATATATATATATATATATATATGTATGTATGTATATATATATATATATATATATATATATATATATATATATATATATATATATATATATATATATATATATACATGCATATATATACATATATAATTAAAAATACACATTAAGTACAGGACAAATACAAAAAAAATACACATTGAGGTACCGGATATTACCAACGAGTGAAAAATACTTGAAGACAGGGATTTTTCACTGGTTGGTGATATCCTGTACCTAAATGTGTAATTATCTCTGGTGTGTTTACGTATCTTTCACTCGCTGATGATGTCCTGTACTTAATGTGTATTTTTAATTATTTATAAGTGAACGCCACACACCCTTTGTCAACAGTACGTTTTTACTCACACACACACACGCACGCACACACACACACACACACACACACACACACACACACATGAGTGTGTTTCTGTGTGTGTCGTGTATATGTTTGTGTGTCTGTATTTGTACCCGCATCTTTGCTTGACAACCGATGCTGGTGTGTTTACGTTCCCGTAACTTAGCGGTTCGGCAAAAACGACCGATAGAATAAGTATTAGGCTCACAAAGAATATGTCCTGGGGTCGATTTGTTCGCCCAAGTGGCCACAGTCAAATGACTGAAACAAATAAGAGAATAAAAGAATATATATATATATATATATATATATATATATATATATATATATATATATATATATATATATATATATATATATATATATATATATATACATATATATATATATATATATATATATATATATATATATATATATACATATATATATTTATATATATATATATATATATATATATATATATATAAAAACAAATAGTAAATGAGTATATGCATATATACGTACAGGTATGTGCATACCGACATCCACCTGTATGTATAGGTGCATATCTGGGTACAGGACATTGCAAACAAACGTAGACGAGAACACACGAGCCACATAGAGAACATCTCCTTCATCAGCCACCCACGTTTTAACACCGGCGTTTCGACGAGCTTGGGCAGGACGCATCGCTAAAACGGCCCGTCCCATGGATCGCAGATTAAATTTGTATACTCAAATTAAATCTAGCCATGGAGGAATGTAGTGGCGGACAAAAAACAAGACAGGAAAACAAACAGAAAAGGCTTTACGGCCAGACGAGAAAAATTATGTGTGTAAGAACGCGATGAGGCACGGACCCGAGAGGGACAAAGTGGTGCGTGCGTTGCTTGGCGAAAGCCAAGGAAGGAAAGGATTATTGACCGGAAGCATGTGACCATGCCGGTGTAAAGGGAAGAGAGAGAAACAGAGGGAGGAAGTAGAAGAATAGGTGAGCAACGAGAGGAAAAGAGAAAGAGAGGAAAAACGAGGGGGAAAAGAGATACGTAGTAGTAACAGAGGAAGAACGAGAGGGGTAAAGCGAGATACGTAGTAGTACAGAGGAAGAACGAGGGGGGAAGGAAAGAGAAAGAGATAGAGTAGCGTCGGAGGATATGAGCCACGAAAACCACCTACATTTGGAAGATGCTGCGTTCAATCATGTAAAAACAAATAGTAAATGAGTATATGCATATTATTGTTTAACAAGTGTAATATGGACTGTGAATTCGAAGTTTCATCCAGCTTAGCCAACTTCTGAAGACAATGCAGATGTTTTCGTATGTGATGACCCAGTTATAAACACTGATGTTTCTATGACTGTCCCATTCTTAAGCCATCCACTGTCCCTTTCTCTATCAAATGCTTCTCTTCCTCTATTCTTACCATACAGCTACGTCTTCGCCTATATAATGAAGTATTTCTATTTTGACTTTAACTTTTCAGAATTCATTGTGAGTCAATAAGCTCTGCTTTGACTATAAAACCTGAATGTTTTCTTCAGGATATTAATAATCTTAAAATTACGAGTAAAGCTGGAAATATTTTCTTAACTAATAGTTTCTGATAGAGACTGAAAGCCAGTCATTTTGAAGAGTGTTTAGTGGATGCCATCAACGTATCAGTACTTAACTGGTACCGTATTTTATCGACTTCGGAAGGATAAAAATAAAGTTGTCCTTGCCGGAATTTGAACACAGAATGTAAAGAGCCGGAAGAAATGTCACAAGGCATTTCTTCCGATGCTGTAGCGAATCTGATAACGCGCTGTCTTTTATACAGGCTTAATTACACAATACATATTAAACGTAATGAAATTATTTATACTCTACATATTCTATACATAAACTTCCTAGATCAGTAAAAACAACTTAAGAAATAAAAAAAATTCTCGTACACTCCCTCTAAACAGGCTTTAGAGATGTCGCGAAAGGGCTGTTTGGAGGCCCAACCTTCCGAGTTCTTTTAAAAGCTTAAAACAACAAGGATTGCTGCAATAGGTGTGTGAATCTGAGAGGGGAATATGATGAATTAAATCATAACCAACTGATCCTCCTGTATTTTCTTTTACGCAAACCCAGAAACTTATTCAATATACTACTAAAATAAATTTATTCAATATACTTGTTTCACCACCCACACTACGCTACAATATTATGGAAACATCAGCAGAATCAAACAATATATTCAGATACAAACAAATAAACAAAACAACGCACGGAATGAAATCTACTTGAATCAATCTCAAAACACTTCAGAAAAGAACAAGGCCAGAAGTGTCACCATTACTTGCAGTCCTTAAATGAATACATGATTTTCACACATACAATACACAGTCACAACAAGTATATTCAATATATAACACATAAACAAAGTGCACATTATCCTAAATGCACTAGAAGGTAACAATTACAGGCTAAATAAAAACACTTTTATGTAATTTTATAATAACCAAATTCATACATAACATTTCCGTTCAAGTTATACAGGAAACGAGATTAGAAGCTTAAAGGAATAAAGATGTCATTCATGTGACGTACGTGATAGTCAGAGAGACACAAATTGTGAAATATATGAGCTGTAAATTTCGAACATTTAGAAGAATGATATCGATTCACTTTTCACAGTACACATACAAGTATTAAACAATTTTTAACTGAGAATGTTTGTTGAGGACCCCAAAAGTTTGACTTATGTGACATCGCATAAAATAACTTTTTTTTATTAACTACTAATTCCTTTGAATTTCTCCAGAGCATCGTAAAAAGCCACATTGTGTTTATTTATATTAACCTTGAAATTAAAAACAATAATGCTAAGGTGTTTACAGGACAACTTTCACTGTGGTCACAATCATCATTTATCTGGTGTGACGCGTGTGATACTAATAGAAGTGACATTTTCAAGACGAATATTTCCTATACCTTTCAAATAACGTAGATTTGGAAGAAATTGTCTCACTATCGATATCTGGTTGAAAATGACCCATTCCAACATAGCTTTATATGTGTAAGAGTTTTTTTCTGGGCATTCTAAAAAATATCCGTCAAATGTAAATAATGTCTAAAAAATTTTGTTTTAACTTTTATGAGAATGGCTTAGAAGCTAAATGAATATAAATAGGATATAGCAGTCCTTTGCTGAATGTATCCCGCTTTCGGCCTGAAGGCATTTTGGGCATACAAATGACTGGTTAATCTTGCTGCGATAACTTGATAAATGGGTACTCATTCCGTCTAAATACTCATTTTTGTCCGTTGGGTGAAGAGAGGACAGCTGAGATTCCAGTTGAGATTCTAAAGTGGATCAAATCAAACTTATCTTCATTTAGAAGCATATTGTGTTTTTCTGACCATTAGACAACAGCAAACAGATCCAACTGAAGGTATGTTCGGTCTCCCATACCGTTTATGGCTTTCTGGAGTTTGGAATCATCTGCAAAGATTTTCAATGTAGAATGTTTGATGACGTCTACTATGCCATTGATGTAGATGATGAAGAGGAGTGGCCCCAACCTTGTGGGACACCACTACTGACTTTGACCGAGCTGGATCGTATTCCCTCAAACACAACATGCTAGGTCCTGTTTGTCAGGAAACAATTTATCCATTGTAGCAGCTTTCTACGAACTCCAATATTGGACAATTTCTTCAGCAGGATTTTGTGGTCCACTCTGTCAAATGCGTTGCTGAAATCAAGGTATATGACGTCAGTGTTGGGGGCCTTCTCCCAACGCTTTTAAGATGTCATCAAAATGGTGCAGAAGCTGCAGCAGGCAGTCCCTGCCATCATGGAAACCATGCTGGTTGGGTTCAGCAGATTGTTGTCTTCGAGGAAGTGAGTTATTCGTGATCTCACCACCCTCTCAAATACTTTAATTATATGACAGGTGAGTGATACCAGATGGTAGTTCACTGCAAAAGATTTGTTTCCCTTTTTGAAGACTGGAACGACAGACTGGGAAAGAAAATGATCAGGAATGTAGCCTGCATCAAGTGAGTTTCTCCAGAGCTCAGCTAGAAGGGTAAAATAGCGATGACATTGATGAACAACAATTGATTTGCATAAATTATTATTTATCAATTGATGCAAATCAATTGTTGTTCATCAATGTTATTTCCATTTTCTGTTTTCTTTAAATTTTGATTCTTGATAAACTCCTGTTTATCCTTGATATTTACCTATAATTTATGAGCGTAACTTTTTTGCCCATATTTAAATAAAGGTAATATACCGGTAGTATTTTGGATACTTTCATCCCCTAGAAGATTGTTTTAACCTCTAACTCAACTAAGCTTATATATATATATATATATATATATATATATATATATATATATATATATATATATATATATATATAATAAAGTAAAGTTGTGGAATACCATACGAGTGGAAATATATATGAAAGAAGGTTTGAAAATGCATTTATTTTAAAGATATTTATTTACTTAACCGGTTTCACTTTTTTAGAAAAAGATTATCAAAAGTCTTTGAGAATAATAGAAAATGTTAAAAAACAGTTTGAGTATTAAAATGCATATATACATTCTTTGATGATAATAAGAGGAATATATTTAAAGTATAAAGCTTTGTATGAGCTTTGTAGTGTTACATACTGATTATCACACATTCTCTGATAATAAGATGAAAATGTTAAAAACAGTGTAAGTATGAAAATACATATATGGAAAAATACATATACATATTCTTTGATAATAATAGAAAATGTTAGAAACAGTTTAAGTATCAAAATACATATATACATTCTTTGATAATAATAATAAGAATATGTTTGAAACAGTTTACAACGTTGTTATAACAAAAAAGGATTTGGTAAAATATGTATATATATACCCAGGAAATATATTTAAGAGTTCGCAAAAAGTTGAGGAGGAACTGACCTAGCTTTTTTCTCTTGTGTGTATTGAGGGAATGTTTGCTGTCTTTTGATAATCTTTTTCTAAAAAAGTGAAACCGGTTAAGTAAATAAATATCTTTAAAATAAGTGCATTTTCAAACCTTCTTTCATATATATATATATATATATATATTAGGACACTTTCGTCACGTGTCAGCGACGAGAGAGTCAAGGAGGAGGAGTGAGAGAGAGGGAACGGTGAAATGAAGAGAAGAATAGGGGAGGATTGGGAGATAAAAACAGAAAGAATGAAGAACAAGAGAGGGTGAGAGATAGACAGGGAAGTGATAGTAATAGTAGTAGAGTGTGCAGAAGAAATTATTAAGATAAAACTTACTTGGAGACAGTGCATGACCCTCTCGTCGTTGACACGTGACGAAAGTTGGTAATTGGAGACATGCGAATTAACACGAAAAACGACTTAACTCAAAAGAATCTTTAACCCTTTATTAGTATATATTTATTTATTGTTTATCAATATATAACTGTTTATTCACATTTTCACATGCGCTTTATTTGATTTTCCATTCAAGTATTGATTTTTTTTTTTTTACTTTGGAAAATTCTGTGCTTTTTTAAGTATGTTCCTTGAAACAAATGTGAAGTCAGCTAAATCGACTAAAATTGATTTTTCCATGAATTTCTCTTATATAAAAACAGCGTAACTCGAAACGACTTATGGTAAGGTATGCCTGCATAAATGTATTTGTCCCCAAACACTGCTTGACCACCGGTTTTGGTTTGTTTACGCTGCTGTAATCTAGTCGTTAGGCAAAAAAAAAAAAACGGTAAAATAAGTTCCGGAATTTACTTGTATTGATTTTTTGCCTAAACCCTTCGAAGCGGTGCCCCAGCATGGTCAAAGTCCAATTATTGAAACAAATAACAGTTACGGGACGTAAACAGACCACCATCGGTTGTCACGTGATGTTGGGGAGGGGGACAAACACAGACACATAAACATATACACACACATACATATATATATATATATTTATATATATATATATACATATATACGACGGGCTTCTTTCAGTTTCCGTCTACCAAATCTACGCACTGGTATATATATATATATATATATATATATATATATATATATATATATATATATATATATATATATATATATATATATATATATATATATATATATATATATATATATATATATATATATATATATATATATATATATATATATATATATATATATATATATATATATATATATATATATATATATATATATATATATATATATATATACTGTGATAAAATATAAAAATAAAGATAATTGCTTTCAAATTTTGGTACAAGGCTTGCGATTTCGGGGGAGGGATTAAGAAGATTGTATGAACCTCGGTGTTCAACTGGGACTTATTTTATCGACTCTGAAAGGATGAAAGTCAACATCAGCATTTGAACTCAGAATGTAAAGTAGTACAAAATCCGCTAAACATTTTGTCCGGCGTGCTAACGATCTTGCCAATTCGCCAGATCGCCACCTTAACCACAAAGTCAATTAATAGCTGATGGGACATTACAAGGACAAATTACAAAAGAATAGCTGTTGTGGGGGAAAAGTTCGTTAAAACAGATATTAGGATAGGCATAATAAAAACAGTATAAAAGGACTGGCGCTTGATGTTAAACAGAGTCCCGCAGTTCCTGCCATCTGTAAAGATAAAGAAAAGCTTTTATAAAAATCACTAATATCATGTTACGTAAAGAAACTGAGATGCGATAATTAATGCAGACTAAGAAATACCATAGAAGTGATGCAACTATGCAGTACAACACACAAATGAAAGAAAAAGGTTAGGAAGAATATTATAGACACGTAACATATATACTTAAAACACCTAAGTGCAACACATTGGTGGTAGGTATTAATACTCTAATTGTTGTAGTAAGTAGCTATGGTTATGATGTAATATTCTGAAATGAATGCAAATTGAATTTTAAAATACAGCAAAGAATACTAGTAAAATAACTGTATTGGGAATACACCTAACACAGAACGATTAAATTTATCACTAATACAGGGTCTTCTGTAACTAGAAAACGATGATGAAAAAATATATATACTGTAGAGGTTCAAAACATATATAGAAGAAAGTGAAACAGTGACAAATAGCGACATTATCACAACAAACTCTGTTGTCTATGTTCTAGGAAGCCAAGAAATATAATTTAAGAGTTGAGATAAGAGAGAATAGTAATGAAGCTAGAGAAATAACAGAAATTGTTAACATCTGAATACGGAGTTGAAAATTGGTTAACAGAATGTCATTTTAAAACGATTACAAGATAGAAAAGAAAGACCCTGCATAAGCAATATCTTTCAAGATTAAATAAAGCGGAAGTGAGAGTTATTTATTTTTTTAAATGTACTGGCTGCAAAACGAAATTACTTAAAATTTAAGACTGAATATTGGTAGATTACTTATTAGTACAAGACCAAAAGCTTCCCTTTGAGAACAACCAGAATTATATAATTTCAAATTTTGGCAAAAAGCCAACATTTCTAGGGAGAACGGAAAGTTGACCCTAATCTTTAACTGGTACTTAACCAACGATGAAAAGATGAAAGGTAAAGTTGAACACAAAATGTAAAACTGAATGAAATGTTGCTAAGCACTTTTCCGGAGGGCAAACGAGTCTGAAAGTTCACCGCAGTAATAGTCTTTGCTCCTATAGGCACAAGGTCTGAAATTTTGTGCAAGAGGCTACTCGATAATATTAACCCCAGTGCTCAAATTGTACTTTCCTTATCGACCTCAAAAGAGTGAAAGACAAGGTCGATCTCGGCAGAATATCACCACCATAATAATAATAATACTTTTGACATCTTTGTACACACACATACATACACACACATGCACACACACGCACACACACACACACATATGCATATACGTACACATATCAATATACATACATGTAGGTATATACATACGTATATGCATAAACATATAAGTACATATATATACTAATACTTATGTATGTGTATATATATATATATATATATATATACAAGCATATATATATTATATATACATACATAATAAATATGTGTGTGTATTTACACACACATAATTCCAATTTTTGGAATCATAACTTTAAATTGAACCTCTTTTGCTCTTAGACATAGAGACTACATTATTACTCTTTTACTCGTTTCCCTTAATTCCTTTGATAACAGAAAAATACTATCCCCCACCCCTTTACTTAATTGGTGTAAAAAGAATTTTCTCATTTGTTTCCTCGCTCTGTCAACCAACTTAGGTTGGTATATAGTATCGAACTCAATTACTATACTCTTCTGTTGCTTTCAACTCAATTATGCATTTGCTTACGTAACGATTAACTTACAACGCTGTGGTGTTTGCTAGCGAAACACTGTTGTAATAGAAACATTTAAGCAAACTTTCCCGTTTTATTCAACTCCCGTATACACACACACACACACACACACACACACACACACACACACACACACACAAATGTAAAGAGAGAGAGACAGAAAGAGAGAGAGAAAGGGGAAAGAGAGAGAAGGACAGAGGTACATCGAACACCATGCGACGTAAATTCATGGTTTATTAAAATTATCTGTCTCTAGAGGCTGTCACAATCATCAAATGGCAACTGAGTCCAGCTCCATGTGAGAAGGAGAGATGATCTTGATGATCAAGAATTTTCCAATGTTGGCATGCAATATCACGCACACACACACACACACACACGCGCACATTCTTAATCTTACGCATAATCGTCGTAAGAGGGAAAAACGACACATACCGTTATATTGTTTTGTACAGTTCGAAGAAGACGTAAAGTTGCCTGGGCATTCGCAATATTCTTCGTTTCCTTCAAAAATACAATTGCCAATTGTGCAGTCCCTCAGGCAAGGCTCAGAGCAGTATTCTCCTGTCCATTGTGGTTTGCAATAACATGACATATGTTCGTCCTTGTCAAAGTCACATAAACCATTGACACAGAGGCTGCAAAAGTACTGTTCTTTGCCACTTAACTTACGGCACTGTAAACTACTGTTGTATTTTACACACGTTTCATCGCTTCCACAATGAGTCGAATTCATGGTACAGGTCTTGGGTGAAACAACTGGAGATTCAGAGGTCCCTATTTTGGTGTTGCTCTCAACGTCATCGTCAATGTTATTGTTGCTGGTGTTGTTGTTGTCCGTGGTGATGTTGTTGTTGACATTGAGCGTGCGAGTGTTGATATACATCAGACATGCCATCAATGTGACAATATGTAACAGTACAGCTGCTTCCTTCATAGTTTCTTTTACAGATATGATGCTATGTTGCTGCGATGTTGCTTGGCCAAGTGTACAACAGAGAATGATCCTCGTGCGAAGCTATTAAGGAGCACTTATGTGTTACACGGAAAAACACAAAAGATACACTATTCATATTGATGGTGGTGAGATGGCGGTGGTGATGATGGTGATGGTGGTGGTTGTGGTGGTGGTGGGGTCAATAGCCGCGACGGTCATTATAGTGGTGTTATACATACATACACACACACACACACACACATATATATATATATATATATATATATATATATATATATATATATATATATATATATATAAATGTGTGTCTGTCTGTCTGTCTGTCTGTCTGTCTGTCTGTCTGTGTGAATCCCTAAAACTCGAGAACTACGCAACCAATTTCATTCAAATTTTACACATGCCTTACTTAGGGTTCCAGTTGTGTTTTAGTCAAAAAAAAATTAACTTCTTGCAGAGTTCGAGCACACGGCAACATAATATCTCCTCCACTATTTAAGTATTACGTGTCAAAAGTGAAACAAAAACACTCATGTCAAATACTTTCACTTTAAAAATGAAACTATTCTACTAACTGAAACAATCACATTTCGATACTGTTGTGACAGATACTTTCACAGAGAGAGAAAGAGAGAAAGAGAGAGACAGAAAGAGAGAGAGAGACAGAAAGAGAGAGAGACAGACAGAAAGAGAGAGACAGACAGAAAGAGAGACAGAGAGAGATGTATATGTATACATATACATGTATATGTACACCATTTCGATACTGTAATGACAGATACTTTCAGAGAGAGAGAGAGAGAGATGTATATGTATACATATAGATGTACACGCATATGTATATATATATAGATCTATATGCATACATGTATATGTATACATATGTGTAGATGTATATATATATATAGATGTACATGTAATATGTACACATATATACATATATACATGCATACAGATATCTATACATATATACACCCATCACACACACATACACATGCACACAAACACACATATTAGTCATTTGTTTTCTTATCCAAAACTACGTCAAAAGTACTGAATGGATCTTTATGAAATTTGGAAATTATATTCTTTGCATAACGGCCATAACTCCCATGAAAATTCATATATTTTTGATGTTGATGAAATTTTAACCCGAACATAACAGATGAGCATTATTTAGAAAATGATGTCACACGTTATCGAGGCTATCATTCTTTCTGGATGTGCAAAAGGGGATGACGTCTTTATTCCAAGAATTCCTCTTACTCCATCAGGAGCAGACATTCCTTTTACATTCAGAAGACTACAATTCCCCCTTCGTGTGACTTTTGCCATGTCCATAAACAAATATCAGGGTCAAACACTGTCTGTAGCTGGTCTTCTCTTGGAAGAGCCCTGCTTCTCACATGGACAACTGTATGTTGGCTGCTCAAGAGTGGGCAGCAACAAAAAACCTATTTGTATATGCTCCACAAGGGAAAACAAGGAACATAGTTTACAATGAGGTGTTATAATCACAACAGCAAGAAAGTATGTACATGATCACCTTCTTTTACGAAACTTCATTGACTTTCATATATTTATATTGATATACATATATATACGTGTGTGTATATACATCTCTATATATAAAGATGATGCGTAGTCTAGACGGCGTTTTTAGATTTCATTATTCTCTTTAACCCGGGCAACGCCGGGTATTTCTGCTAGTATATATATGTAAACAAATAGTAAATGAGTATATGCATATATACGTACAGGTATATGCATACCAACATCCACCTGTATGTATAGGTGCATATCTAGAGACAGGACATTGCAAACAAAACGTAGACGAGAAAACACACAAGCCACATAGAGAACATTCTTCTTCATCAGCTACCCCCGTTTTAACACCGGCGTTTCGAAGAGCTGGGCAGGACGCATCGCTAAAACGGCTCTTCCCATGGACCGCAAATTATATTTGTATACACAAATTAAACCTTGCCATGGAGGAATGTAGTGGCGGACAAAAAACAAGACAGGAAAGCAAACAGAAAAGGCTATACGGCCAGACGGGAAAAATTATGTGTATGAACGCTGTGAGGCACGAACTTGAAAGTGGGGACGAAGTAAGTTCGCGTGTTTGCTCGGCGATAGCCAAGGAAGAAAAGGATTATTGACCGGAAGCATGTGACCATGCCGGTGTAAGGGGAAGAGAGAGAGAGAGTGGTAGAGGGAGAAACAAAGGGAGGAAGTAGAAGAATAGGTGAGCAACGAGAGGAAAAGAGGAAGAGAGGAAGTACGAGGGGGGAAAAGAAGATACGTAGTAGTAACAAAGGAAGAACGAGAGGGGTAAAGAGAGATACGTAGTAGTAAACAGAAGAAGAACGAGAGGGGGAAAAATTGAGGAGAAAGAGAAAGAGATAGAGTAGCGTCGGAAAATATAAAGTTACGAAAACTACTTATATATATATATATATATATATATATATATAAATAATATTGCTTTATATTTAAGATTCACTTCTTTAAAAAGGTTCCTCAATGTCAACTTCCGGTATTGACGTAACAACGGCAAAAAGCTTCACTCTCTATTTTGTGTGTGAGTGTGTATGAGAGAGAGAGAGAGAGAGAGAGTAAATACTACATACACACCGCTCTCTCACTGTCTCACACACATACACACGCACCCCCCCCCTTGACTCACTCACACTCTGTCTCTTACAAACACACACATAAATAAATGTATACAAACATATTTACAAAGACACACTTATGTATGCGCGCGCGTGCGTGTTTGTAAGAGACAGAGTGTGAGTGAGTCAAGGGCTGTGTTGTCATATGCATACATCCAAAGATGTATGTATATTTATGCGTGTACGTATACATGACAACAAACCTCTCTCTCTCTCACTCACACTCTGTCTCTTACAAACACACACATACATAAATGTATAGAAACATATTTACAAAGACACACGTGTGTATGCGCGCGCGTGCGAGCGTGCGTGGAGGGTTCCACAATCGCCATTTATTTCAATTACTCTTGTGAGGATATTCACGTAAATCATTTTTTTCATTTAATCCCCATTTTAATTTTCGTAAAAGTTTCCAAGTACCAATGAGGCTTTTTGGCACATCTTCAATTTTCCCCATTCATGAGAGGCGCCCAGCCATCATTCATCTGAGAGTCCATCTACAGAATGCCCTCAAATTTCTATACAGCATATTTTGCCTTTTTTTCTTCAAGTATATAAGCAACAATTTCATTCCCGAGCAACGCCGGGTGCCTCTGCTAGTATATATATATATATATATATATATATATATATATATATATATATATATATATATATATATATATATATATATATATGTATATATATGTATATATATATATATGTGTGTGTGTGTGTGTGTGTGTGTGTGTATGTATATATATGTATTTATGTATATATGTGTATATATGTATGTATATACATACATCCATCCATACATACATACATACATACATACATACATATAGGAGCAGTGTGGTAAGAAGCTTGCTTCCCAATCACATGGTTCCGGTTTCAGTCCCACTGCGTGGCACCTTGGCCATATATCTTTTACTATAGCTCCGGGCCGACCAAAGCCTTTTGACTGTCGATTTGTTCAACTAAAACCTCGCAAGGCAGTGCTTCAGCATGGCCGCATTTAAATGACTGGAACAATTAAAAGAATAAAGGAATTGATACAACGTTGTCCTCGACCTGAAAAAGAAGGAACAAAAGCGAAGTTGATCTGTAGGAAAGTTTCGTTTAATATCCCACCATACATTATATGTTGCTATTTTACCGGTCACACATACACCAACCTCACAATCATATTCATAAAATGCATTCGCTTTCTTGAATGCTTTTGTGAACCCGTATGACACACATCGGAACCACAAAATATCATCAACTGACACACATATATTGAATAGAGACATGTGAACTTAAGCAGGATAATTTTATTTCACGTCGGGTATTTCAACATAATCACTAAGAGTGCACAGCTATGCCACAGGTAATGGATGCTATGATTTTTATCTATGTCTGAATTCAACTGAAAGAAACAATGGACCTCGGGAAAACAACGTAAACAGAATATGGAATATTTACTTCAAGTTACTCTAGGAATTTCACAAGACATCTCACTAGGTGCCTCGGTGATTATTCACCTTATCTGCCACTGTTGAACTAAAGACAGTTCCTTGCTTATCCACATACATAAGTATGTGTGTGTCGTTTAAGCTGTTGTAGGTGAACACGCACAAGAAAGACATGAGCAGAGAGGAAATAACATAGGACAGCTGTTCTGATCATTGTAGTTAGTGCGGAGCTGGGAAGATTTCTGGAACGAAGTTGATGGAAGGTGGTGTAATAAGTGTGGGTGGTAGGGGTAGGGTACTGGCCAGCTCCCAGGAACAGATTCCGCTGATAAAAACAAGCCATAGTAGTGACATTTATGTGTCTACATTACAAAACAACTACACCATTCTAATAATTGTTTCAAATTTTGGCACAGTTAGATTATATCGACCTTTGTCGACTCCGAAAAGTTGAAAAGCAAAGTCGTCCTCGGTGGAACATAGACTCAGAACGTAAAGACTAAGATTGGCGAAGCATTTTGTCCGGCGTGTTAACGATTCTGCCAGCTTACCGCCCTAACTTTACCGGCAAAATATTAGTAGCTATCTTTATTTTCTTACATTTGTGTTCTACATTGCAGTACAGACGAGATTCCGATCGTGAGACTGCTCATCTTCTTATATGAAAGTACTTCTCATAATTTCAGTAATTTTTTTTAAAGCCTGGTACTTATTTCATAGGTCATTTTTCCCGAACTGCTAACTTACAGGGACGTAAACATGCAAATACCGGTTGTCAAGCCGCGATGGGAGAGAAATGCACACACACAAACTCCCGCCCTTTGTGCTAATGCGAGTGGAGACTTAAAGATTAAGCCGCTCCTTGTCTACCATTCTGAAAATCCACGAGCGTTCAAGTCACACAAAATCGTGAAGGAGAAGTTACAGGTCATGTGGAGGACAAACGTTAAAACCTGGATCACCAGGCAATTCTTCTCCGAGTGGGACAACATACGTATACATAAAAACACACATACATATAAACACACACGCACATACACTGATACACACATACACAGACACACAGATACACACGTACACACACACACACACACACACACACACACACGACGGTTTCTGCCTACCAAATCCACTCACTAGGTTTTCGTCGGTCCGAGTCTATAGCAGAAGATACTTACCAAAGTCGCCATGCAGTGAGACTGAATCCGGGACTATGTGATCGGAAAGCAATTTCATACCACACAACCACGCCTGCACTTGTATGTGTGCATGTGTGGTGTGTGTGTGTGTGTGTGTGTGTGTGTGTGTGTGTGTGTGTGTGTGTGACTGCACCCGTGTGCGTACGTAGTGCATCCATATATGGACGCATGTATCTACTAATCTACCGATGTTTCGATCTATTTATCTATCTATCTATCTATCTATCTATCTATCTATCTATCTATCTATCTATCTGTCTGTCTGTCTGTCCATCCATACACACACACACACACACACACACACACATACACACATACATGCGCACACACTGTATGCCTTAATATAAATGGATTCGTGGATAGGTCGTCGTCATCGTCGTCATCATCATTTTCATTATCAGCATCGTAATTAGATTGAGCAATAAGTACCAGAGAAATTCTCTACTGAATAGCAGTAATTATTATAAGCAAATGATCAGAACGAAATAAAGAGCGGTGACAGAAAGGAGAAAAACGTTCTAGTTTTAGAATATGTATTCTGTAAATAAGTGCAGAAAGGAGACGAATGTTAAGATGCAGTTACATCAGATGCAAAAGAAAAAATAGCTATCAATATCTACTATAGTCAATCGAAAGCTCGAGAGACATTGTTCAAGGGAGATAACTTCTTAATAAAGAGTCATTCGTTATCTTCCTTACATCACAGCTAATTTTTTTAGCGTGTGTGTATGCTAGTACAATAGTAGAACCTCGCAGTACGAGTGCACCATTGTACGAGCAATTTGCTGTACGAGCCGAGGCTCGTGCCAATTTAGTCGGCGCTGAGCTCGCACACGCTTTCCCAACAAGCGCAGTCTCCGCTCGCTTAGTTCACGTCTTCATCTCGCTGTGGCAGCATCGCTGTGGCAGCATCGCTGTGGCAGCATCGCTGTTGTGTTTTCCCCAATGTTTTGGTTTAGTTTCGTGCATTTTTGCTATTATTTTATAATAATTAGTTATGTTAGCCATGGATTCTAAAAAAGGTGAGTGCAAAGGACAGTGCTGAGAAGAAGAAAAAGCTGATTACGATGGAATTGAAGAAGGAAATCTTCGATAAACAAGAGAGAGTAGTGCGAGTGTTGGATGTAGCACGTCAATATGACCGAGGCACGTTGGTGATCTGCACCATCCTGAAGAAAATGGATACGATCAAGGCTGTTACAACAGCAAAGTGTGTCTTCAGGGTCTCTAAGCAACGCACATCTGTCCACGAAAGGTTGGAAAAGTTGCTTCTCCCGCGGATCAACGGGGAGCAACTTGCAAGGGATACTATTACGGAGACCATCATCTGCGAGAAAGCACGAGCGCTACATGAGGATCTCTTGAAGCAAAGCCCTGAAACATCGACGGAGGAGACATCAGCAGACGCATTCAAGGCCAGTCGTGGCTGGTTTGATTATTTTAAGAAGAGGAGCAGTGTTCATAGCGTCGTCAGTTATGGAGAAGCAGTGCGTTCTGATACGAAGGCAACTGGAGATTTCGTGCGTGATTTCCGTCAGCTCATCGTAACCGAGGGTTACATCGCACAACAAGAAACTAGCTTGTTTTGGTAAAAAACAAAATGCCCAGAAGAACCTACATAACTGCAGAGAAGAAAATGTCAGGCTACAAACCTATGACAGGGAGGCTAACTCCCGCCCTTTGTGCTAATGCGAGTGGAGACTTAAAGATTAAGCCGCTCCTTGTCTACCATTCTGAAAATCCACGAGCGTTCAAGTCACACAAAATCGTGAAGGAGAAGTTACAGGTCATGTGGAGGACAAACGTTAAAACCTGGATCACCAGGCAATTCTTCTCCGAGTGGGACAACTTTGTCTTCGGGCACAGCATTGAAAAAGTACCTATGAAGGACAATCTCCCTCTCAAGGCTCTCCTCATCCTCGACAATGCTTCCACTCACCTTCCTAACCTCGAAGATGATATCCTGGACGAATTTAAATTTATAGAAGTTCTGTACCTTTCATGCCACACCAACAGGTGATTTCAAATTTTAAGAAATTGTACACCAAACACCTGTTTCGTCGATGCTTTGAAGCCATCGAAAATACAAATCTAACTCTTTGTGAGTTTTAGAATGAGCACTACAACATTGTAAACTGCCTGAAAATCATCAATATAGCTTGGCAGGGTGTAACGAGGAGGACGCTGAATTATGCATGGAAGAAACTGTGGTCTGACTGCGTATCCGAAAGAGACTTTGAGGGGTTTGAGTCTGAGACACTTGTAGTCGAGGAGATAGTGTCTCTCTTGGCAAGTCCATGGGCCTCAAGGTTGATGATGAGGACATTAACAATCTCGTCGAGGAACACTCAGTGAAGCTGGTGACAGATGAACTCCTGCAGCTCCAGGAGCAGCAGCATTTGGATGCGGAAGAAGAGATTGGTTCCCCGGAGTAGGACAGTGTTGCGGAGAATGCTATCTCTACGAGTGCCATAAAGGGAAGTGTTGGCGAAGTGGTCGCATGTTTCTGAATTTGGAGAAAAATATCATCCTGAAAAAGTAGCTACAGGTCGTGAAGCTGCTTTATTTAATGACATTGCTCTGGTGCATTTTCAAATGCAGTAAAAAAAACAGATTTCTCTTGATATGTTTCTAATGAAACGACCTGCAAGTGAAGAAAGTGTGTCTTGAATTAAGCTGAGAGAGAAAACGCCGGAAGTTGTTCTTCCTGAAGTTTTAATGGAAGGAGATTCTCCTTCCTAGCAGTAATCCTCCTCCACCCCCTCTATCGTCTTCCTCGCGCACAAATCATCCCATCTTCAGGGTAATTCAGTTAATAAAACCAGTTTACATATTTCTTTTGCATTCTCTTTTCTATAATTGCTATTTTACTTGTGACTCTACCTTCTCTGTTTTAAAACCCATAGAAAATTGTTTTGGGGTGGTTTGTGGGGCTGCGACGGATTAATTATATGATAGTTAATTTCAATGGGGAAAATTGATTTGTAAAACGAGTAAATCGTAAAACGAGCTCGGTCATGGAACGAGTAAAACTCGTATTTCGAGCAATCACTGTATTGCTATTATGTTTGAATGAAAAGAGTTTCATTTACCATTTAAATTATCTAATAAATGGTTATCTTTAGAAAAATTGGAGGCTAATAAATTTCGTTAGACATCATTAGTAGGTCAATAACTTTAATCAGCCGCTGTCTATATACGTTTAGTTACTTTTATATTTATCACATTTCAATGCGTTAAATGTTATTTAGAAATCTGTAAATATGTAGGCTTTCTTATCCTTTATGGCTTTCTAATGAATGGTAGAGAAGAGCCCGGTAATAAAAGATAGGAAAATGATTTCAAATAGAAGTGAAAAGTTTTAAGAAGTGAACATTTATGAAAAATTATTTAACAGAAATTCAGAACTCAGCTTTTCTTACAGGTACCGTGTTTACAGTTCAATGCGACAACATGAACCCTTAGACTACTCGAATGGTTAAACATCCTTACCTGAATATAATTAGCACTGCTGTGTCTTTTACTACAGTCTTGGACCGACCAAAGCAGCCTTCAGAGTGGATTTTATAGACGGAAGACCAAAGAATCCCATAACACACACACACACACACACACACACGTGTGTATACGTGTGTATGTCGCCCATCACCGCTTCGCAGACGGTATTTTTGCGCTCACATCTCCGTAACTTAGCGGTTCAGGAAAATCAATACATTTTAGATATAATTAGCAATATGTGATTGTAAATTTTGGAACAAGGCCAGCAATTTCGAAGGAAAGGGAAACCAGTCATATCTGGCCAAAATAGTGTATCTGTTGCATGTTGTTCAAACCGGTCAGAAATCAAATTCTCAAGGCTACGCGACAATACATAGATTCAAAGCAATGAGGAGAAAGAGGCATTACATTCGACACAGTGATTTGAATGATAAGGAGTTAAATATAGAGTATCTATATAATAACCTGCTTGTTCGTTCGTCCATTATACATTAGTTAGCTAGAGACCTGGAGGTGAAGTGGGCGAGAGGTGGAGTAGGAGTGAGAGAGAGGGAGGAGCGAAGAAGAGAGGAAGAAGTAGAGAAAGGTGATTAAAATCAATACTCTTAGGCTAAATGGTCACGTGGTAGAGGCGAAGAACGAGAGAAAAAGACGATGAGAGAAAAATAGGGAGAGAGAAGTGTTAACGACGAGGGGTGAGGAAGGAATACTTATTACGCGGTTAAAAAGTTAGCTGAAGGGGATAGTAGATAGCGAGAGATGGACAGAGATGCAGTTATATTGAGAGAGTCAGATAGCAGTGGTATTCTGATACTGAAAATTATTTTTTTCATTGAACTAATTTTTTTATAGCGATCATCGCACATGCATAAGTGCAATTATCGTCTGCACGCTTAAAAGATTGATATTTGTTTATAAGGGTTAACTTAGCTTAAACTCTAGATTCGCAAAAAAACACAGTGCAAACTGCCCGAGAAAGGTTGCGCAGATATAAAGCACCGGATGAGAAAGGAACAGCAAGAAGATATAATAAAAAGAGGAAAAAGACAACGCCGGCAGAGACGTGAGGAAATGAATGTAGACGAACGTCAAGAATATTTAAAGAAAGCTAAACTATGAATATTATAAAAATGCAAATCGTCTGCTTTTTCTTAAATAGGTCCTCTTAATTTTTTCCATTCCGTGGAATTTCCACGAGCTCTACTAGTTTATTGTAGCTTTGGATACAGGCACCTTTGATAACGATACCAGGTTTATTTTCTTTCAGAGTATTCTAATTACTCTGATAAATCTTTAATGACTCACAGGAGAAACGTGATTAAAAATTTAAAAAAAGCAAAGCTTGGTTTTGTCAATGTTTACGTCTGTTTAGACAACCAAGAGTAACAATGCCAACAACCACAGCAACAACGAAGTGAGTATAAAATCAATGAAGTTTAATCTGAATAAACAAGCTCAGCCAACTGTAACATTCCCTGTCACCACTGTCATATTGGCCTTTTTAACTTCCTGTATGTACAACACTAGTTTGGAACACTGTTACTCCAAAGGACAAGAGTTTCTCACATGTCTAGAAAAGGAAAAGAAAAAATAAGAGAAGTAGAACAAGTTCAGATTAACAGTCCAAAGTCATTTCATAGTCTATTTAATAGCGAAATAAATATATTGTACAGTGTTTGTTGATAATTTTACTGTATGTGCAGGTCAGTGCAGATAATATGGTAGTCACTCTAGATTCGAGTTAATCTTGTACAGTAACTGATGATCGGTAGATTATTTGGTAATCAGTGTTGATTATTTAGTGGTCAGTGTAGTTATTAATTAGTTAATTCAGGTTATTTAGTGATCAGCTTAAAGTATTTGCAAAATAATTTAGTGAGAAACTAAAATTAATTATCATGCAGGGAATTAAATAGCATGCATAGAATTTTTAAATATTTATTAGGAACTGAATTAACACTGTTACAAAATTTTGCAAAAGTTTTCTTACCCTAATTTTCTAAGTGTTTATATCTAAATTTTCGCTCCAATTCCGAAAATTGTCTTACTTTTTCTTGACCATCGACTGTTGTTGAGATACATGAAACTACGCTAATTAATAACAAATGTACTGTTTAGGGGAAGGACCATCTCATTTGTACACAAAATTTGAGATAGCTCGGGAAAATCGTGCTTTTGGTTTAATATAAACCTCTAATGAATGAACAGTGATAAGCTACTCCATGGTACTCAACAGATATGCCAATTTCATTTCAGTCTGTCAAAACTGATGGACTCCCTTTCTGTGAAGTAGAGAGCCTATTCATTAAGGTGTATATTGAAATGGTACTTATATATTTTTCTTCTTCAGCTTTTGTACTGTGAATATTTCTCTATATTTTTTTGACCATAGTTACTAGAGGGTACAGAAATTCTCCAGATTATTTCTGTTATGTGTGCAGATAGTATGTTGCAACAAAGCATGTACCACATAAAATCGTGAAAGGTGCCAAATACTAATAAAACTCATACTATAGGTAGAAGATACTATGAAGCTCTCATCTGGAGAGTCCGAAGGTAGCAGCAACCAAGAGATGGATGAAGCGATCGAGCTAAGAATGAATATTCACCCACACTTTCTAAATCAACGCGAACTGGACGATCTCATCGGGAATTTAGGCCTCACCAATTCAGGAGCTGAATTTGTAGCATCCAAGTTGAAGGAGCGGAATTTGTTAAAGGAGGACTACAAATCAACAGTGTACAAGAAAGTACATGAGGAATTCGAAGTATACTTTGATATTTCTGAAGATCTGTCTCTGCAAAGATATAAGTGGCTTGTTTGCAGCTAATGGTGCCTTTTCATAGACAGCTCAGTTAGAAGCCTCAAAGCAGTTTTACTACACAATGGTAATCAGTATCCACCTCTGCCTATCGTATGCTCTTTTCAGATGAAAGAAAAATATGAAACTATCAAAAAGCTTCTTCAGAAAGACTATAAGTGAGATATTTGTGGTTATTTTAAGAAGTTTGTCTTTTTGCTAGGATTGCGAAGTGGATACACAAAATATTCGTGTTTTCTTTGCGTATGGTACAGCAAAGCCGATCATACGGGAAGGTTGAGTGACCCCTTCCCCACAAGAAATGATATGCAGCCGGGAATGTCATAAGACAACCTCTTGTAGAGTCTGCCAAGGTTTTGTTACCTCCGCTTCACGTAAAACTGGGTTTGGTCAAACAATGCGAAGGCTTTAGATCATTCTGGAGAAGCCTTTCAAGGAATTCGTTTGCTCTTTGCAAAGCTATCTAAGACAAAGTTTAAGGGTGGCATTTTTACTGGACCGCAAATAAGGACAATGCTGAGTTCAGAGAAATATGATAAAGCAATGAGTGATATCGAAAAAGAGATATGGTGTGCATATCATGGCATATTTTTTGGCTTTCAAGGTCAGAACAAATGTCCCAACTACAAGCAGCTGGTGATAACGCTTAATGAGAGTTTTAAGAAGTTAGGGTTAGGGTTAGGGTTAGGGTTAGGGTTAGGGTTAGGGTTAGCTATCAAACTTCCTTAAACGTGCACTACTTGAATTCACATTTAGACTTCTTTCCTGAAAATTAGGTCAAGTCAGTGAGAAGCATGGTCAGAGATACCATCAGGACATTACTACACTGGAGAAGAGATACCAAGGAAGATAAGACACTACCATGACGACAGACTATATATGGTCATTTGCCCGCAAAAAGATAAAGGAGATCACAGTAGGAAAACACAATCCTTAATGCATTTCTAGTGTAATCTCAGCATATGCCTACGTAGATTTTTCTGTGTAGCTTAAAGTGCAATGCAATAAATGACGACAAAAATATTACTTGATTGATATTGTCGCACAATGTGAATAAGGTCAAATATAGCACTACCGCACCAAAATATATTTTTTCTTCCAGTATAAAACCATGATTATTTCTTAAATTATCGATAGGAAGCAAAATCTAAGGGCATTTTTGAAATCAAGAGAAGAAGAACACCAAGGAACATTAAAAACATTTAGAAAAACAAAATTGGTGTTACAGTGTTATCGAAAATGCCTTGTTTAGAAAGACAGCACGGTAGGATTTAAGGAGGATTTGGTTGCTATTTTTACCTGGTCGAGCGACCACATAAATGTTTGCTTATTCTGCAATGTATAGGTCACTTGTATTTTGCTGATTTAAATTTTTTTTTCCTGGGATGTGTATACAATCAAATCATATGGGTTTCTGATTTGCGTAAACACATTCTCATGACCGAATTCAAGATAATATTCTTAATATTCCCAACCGTATGTTCACACGTCCATTAACACACCTTCAATCACAAACAATGGTCAACATCTCCACACACGCGCAAGCACACACAGGCTCACACATGCACACATACACACATACCAGCGCCCCCCGTACGCATACACATTCGCGCACCTGTGTGTGTCTTAACCAGTCATCAAACCGTTTACAAAAACCTGTTGTTACAACTCAAATTATTTGTCATAACTCTCTCTCTCTCTCTCTCTCTCTCTCTCTCTCTCTCTCTCTCTCTCTCCTCTCTCTCTCTCTCTCTCTCTCTCTATATATATATATATATATATATATATATATATATATATATATCTACCTATTTATCTATTTATATCCCTCCCGTCTCTCTCCAATCTATCTATTTGCACTCTTTGTGTGTGTGTGTGTAGGTGTATGTATATATACACACTCACACACACACATAATACATACATACATACATACATACATACATGGGAAGAAACAGGGAGGCAGCGAAAGACAGGAAAAAAGAAAGAGAGAAAGGAGGTGAATAAACATTACGATTAACTACCGTCATTATTTTTATCACCATCAGTAAAAGAAGAAACAGCGACGATATCAACACCACTAAGAAAGAGGGGAGCGAGTCTGTGAAGGAAAACAATACCGAAGTCACTCGATTGTCTGAAAATAGCAGCTAAATCTCCCTTAAATCATACATTCTAACATATTCTAACACAGTCTTTGATAGCTCTAAAAAAAAAAAGCGATAATTGTTTGAATGTCCTTGAGTATTGGTCGTTAGGATTGACGTGGGTAAAACATCAAATCAGAAAAGTTATACAACAAAACAATAAGAGAAAGAAAAGACCAACAACCTGAAGAGGCTAATGTTAAAACGATGTCCTAGTGTACGCAGACAATATGACGGGCTGATATTACTTTACCCCTGTTGAAGTGTCAGGTAACATTTTCCCCATATTTTCCTACACATTATTTCACAAATATTCAACACACACACACACATATAACACATACTCACGCACATAACACACACACACACACACACACTTGTTTGGATACGGTAAAGAAATTTAGTCTGTCTGATAAATACTCACATTTGGTTTTACAAACGGGAGCAAACCTAATACACCTGTTTTTATGTTCTCAGTTCAAATGCCGCCGGGGTCGACTTTGGTTTTCATCCTTTCAGGGTCGATAAATTAAGTACCAGTTGCGTACTGGGGTAGATTTAATCGACTGGCCCCTAACCCCAAAATTTCAGGCCTTGTGCCTAGAGTAGAAAAGATTATTATTGTTGTTATTGTTGTTGTTATTGTTATTATTATTATTATTATTATTATTATTATTATTATTATTATTATTATTATTATTATTATTATTATTATTATTATTATTATTATTAAGGCGGCGAGCTGGCAGAAACGTTAGAACGCCGGGCAAAAGCTTAGCGGTGTTTCGTCTGTCTTTATGTCCTAAGTTCAAATTCCGCCGAGGTCGACTTTGCCTTTCATCCTTTCGGGGTCGATAAATTAAGCACCAGTTGCGTACTGGAGTCGGTCTAATCGACTGGTCCCTTTCCCCAAAATTTCAAGCCTTGTGCCTAGAGTAGAAAAGACTATTATTAATATTATTGCTTTGCACAGCTTCTAACGCTGGAGATGTACTAACGGTGTCAGCTGTTCACTACCAGTGAACTAAGGTAACACCTCTTATTTTTCGAGCACCTTTCTGGAGTATTCGAAAGGTTCCAAGCAGTGCTGTTTTCTGCAAATGCTCCACCCTTATTGCAGCCCTTATTTGTTCCATGTACTTCTCAAGATGTTTATTCACTGTTCCTAGGGCTCCGACAATTATTGGTACTACTATCACCTTTTTCATCGACCACAACTGCTTAACTTCCCAAGCTAACCTGTCATATCTCTCGACTTTCCTTTCTTCCTTATTGCATACCTTGTTGTCAGCTGGGCATGCTATATCTATGATCCAGCATAGTTTGCTTTGTTTCTCAATTAAGACTATGTCTGGCTTCCTATTCTCTATCTCATGGTCACACTGAATCATAAAATCCCACAGGATCTTGGCATTACCATTTTCGATGATGCCTTCGGGTTTATGGTCGTACCAATTTTTTGCTCTGTCAAGTCCATACTTGTTGCAAAGTATCCAATGGACAAGCCTTGCTATATCGTCGTGGCGTCTCTTATATTCCTTCTTGGCTAGTGGCGTACATTGACTGGTTGTATGCCATACGGTTTCACCATTTTGTCCACAAATTCTGCACTTATCACTTTCTGATGTGTTGTCTATTCTGTATTTTATGTAATTTGTTCTTAGTGCTTGCTCTTGGGTAGTTCAGATTAGAACCTCCGTTTCCGGTTTTAAATCGCTTTTAGTCATCCACAGCCATTTTTTTTTCTCTGTCTGTCTTATCTTCAACATCCGTATGAAATTGCCCATGCATTCTTTTCTTTACACAGTTTCATTCGTTTTCAATTGTTTGTACAGTGCTTTATCTTTGCAATCTTTCACCCTACACAAGCCTGACCTTCTTACTTCTAATAATAGCGGTTCTGTGGCATTTTTTACAGACCATGCTATGTTGTTTTCTTCTGCTTTAATGCTGTGTTCGCATCCAATAAGTCCTCTTCCTCTTATTATTATTATTATTAGGGCAGCGATAAATTAAGTACCAGTGAAACACTGGGGTCAGTGTATTCAACCAGTCCTCTCCCCACAAATTTCAGGCTTTATGCCTATAGTAGAAAAGATTATTATTAAATTGTAATTTTGAATTTTTATCACTTCTTATTTTGAACTTGTCAAAGACAGACGTACTTTTCAAATATCGATCAACTAATAAAATATCTTAAAATCGAATCGTGCTCTTTGTCTTAACTGTTTACCTTTGTGAAGAGTTACGTCAATCTTTTTTAAAATATTATTATTATTATTATTATTATTATTATTATTATTATTATTATTATTATTGTTGTTGTTGTTGTTGTTGTTGTTGTTGTTGTTGTTGTTGTTGTTGTTGTTATTATTATTATTATTATTATTATTATTATTATTATTATTATTATTATTATTATTATCATTATTATTATTATTATTATTATTATTATTATTATTATTATTATTATTATTATTAAGTCAGCTAGCTAGCAGAATCGTTAGCACGCTTAGCGGTAATTCGCCCGTCGCTACGTTCTGAGTTCAAATTCCGCCGAGGTCGATCTCGCCTTTCATCCTTTCAGGCTCGATGACACTGGGTTCTATGTAATCGACTCATCCCTCCCTCATTTGGGGGGAGGGATGAGTCGGTTGCCCTTGTAGCAAAATTTGAAACCATTATTATTATTATTATTATTATTATTATTATTATTATTATTATTATTATTATTATTTATATTTTCTTTTTATCACAGGTTTTGTTGGAGCTCCTGGAGTCTTGCACGCGTAGCGGGCTAGCTACCTGCAACCTACGGTACCATGCTACTCGTTCTTTTCTGCTACCTAATACTTTCCTGATTATTCTAGCCGTACCTAGAGGCAAACCTTTTGTAACGGTTCTACTGGGCACTCTATTCCAATTTCCTTTATATTCCTCTCGATGCTTTCTGATACTGTTTCCAAGGACCCAACAATAATTGGTACTGTCTTCGCCTTCTTCATTTTCCATATCCGGATTATTTTGTGCTTATGAGACTTGTATTTATCTATTTTTTCGCCTTCCTTCTTGACTATTCGTGGGTCAAAAGGGTATGTAGCATCAACCACATAGCACACGTGGTGCATCTTGTCGACCACCACTAGGTCCGGTCTGTAGCACCTGATCTGTTTGGAGTGGGAAATCCCAGAGGATTTTGCTAGTCTGCACCTTCCTGCAAGCACTCATCTAGCTGTTTCGCTATCCTTTCATGGATCCATCTCAGCTTCTTCATCCAGTAACCTTGGACCTCATCCGATCCTGGACTCTTCCAATTTGGGAATTTTCTTAAGTGCTTTTTTCATAATTTCTGTAGTTATTTTCATGTCTTCTTGGCCTTCTGTATTTCTTAAACTATCTTGGACTTCATGCATCCACTCTGCTTCCTCATTATGCTCTAGAGGTTGGGCCCAGATCCTTCCCAGAATGCCCTGCTTTCCTCTGCATCCGGTTTCATTGTTACGTGTATTTGCCCATCTAGTTCCTGAAGCAGTTTCTTCTGATTTGCTTCAAACAATCTTTTTGCTTGAATTGTTTTGTTCTATTGCCATATCTTTCCAGTTTTACTCTTTGCTTCAATTCCTCCAAAATCACACCATACTTTTTTTTATCTCTTATTCTATATGTTCTCTCCAGCATTATTCTTATGTTTTCGTTCTGCAATTCCCCGCTACTCAATCTATCAACTTGTCCTAAATGTCTCTTTAACTTTGTTTCTCACAAATTCTTCTACGTTAGCATGCTTCTTTGCGTTCTGTTTGTTCTCTTCTTTTGTATCCCAGTCTATCTGCAGCAACCGTAGCTGCAGCTCAAATAATCTTGTTAGTTTCAGTAATATTTCTTGTCTAGAATAGCCCAAGGACCTAATCTATCTTTGAGCTTGCGTCGATCAATGTACTTCAGATTTGGGGGTGCTTGATCCTGGTCTTCTCTAATATACCGACACAGCATCCTCAGTATGTCTTGTTGGTCATCATCGTACTCTTGTGATATAGCTCTTCTCATTACTTCTGCTTCATTTGCTGAGAATGAATTTACATTTACACTTTGCTCTACGTCTTCACTGCCGCCATTCATTTCTCTGTCCTCGATGAGCACCGTATCTGTTGGTGAAGTATTCTTCTCTGCCTCTGACATTGTGTACAAGCTGTCTCTGGATGACGACCGGGCCTGCGCTGCTCAACCACAGTCCACCTGCCGGGCAAAAGGCTTTCACTTTTGGTTCTAGCCTCATCAAGACCATTATTTGATACATTTCTATTAGACATTTTCACTCAACATTGAGGTTTGTGTTTTAAGGCAAGCCACCAACCGGTATTTTTATCGAGACACCATCTCTAGTAAGATTGTCAACCAAGACTGCAAAGCTCTTACTACCCATAAGTTGGTCCTGTTTTCTTAACATTTCTGTGTGTTGGGTACCATGATCATGACTCTCACTAGGAGACAGGCGAACGTCAGTTGGTCCCGTATCTTCATCCAAATATTGCTCCGGAGTTAGGTCTCGATTCCCGGTTCATTCGCATTCATCCCAGGCATGGAGCCGTTGGACACTGACTGGTTGTCATCACTGTTACTAAGGAGTCCTATCTACCCCAGTTTTAAATCAGAGTGTTCCTTCTCCTAGACAGACCGCTAACCAAGGCTCACGAGTTCTGTCTACTCGTTTTCTGAATGGCCATTGACTCTTCTGAGTTTCTCTGCCCTTTGTCGGGTTTTGTTTTTAATCCCGCAGGGTGTCGAAAATCCACCCTCCTCACCAGGCAAGCTTAGTGGGGTTGCCGGTTTAGATGCCGATGACTCGACGGTTGCACAACACATGTTAATCTTTCTAGGCTATTATTTACTTGTTCACTATTATAATTTCACTATTACTACTATAATCTCTACTTTATTGTTTACTTGTTCACTACTATAGTTTCAGTATTATTTCTATAATTATATTATAACGATAAGGCTTAGAGGTCCCAATATTGTCTCCCCTGATTTCTTCAGACAACAAACGATGGAAAATTAGGGTCGGACGGAAGGGGATTTTTGAGAGGAGCGTCGATAAGTTGGGCATAGCATTGCTAAGATATAGAAATCTATGAACATCTCAAAGTTTTAGCAAACATATAGACAATTCTCTAAAGACATCTCAAGTCTTTGAATCACAAACAGTGATATTTCATAGTTTAAAGTAATATAAATTTCACTCCTCTGTCTGTATCATCTGCGTTGGAATGAAATTTTACCAATGGTGACGTATCAAAATACGATGGACACTTGATTTTTGAGTCCCTATCGCACAACTCGCTTACCGCACAGTTTCTAGTATTCTTTCTTACTTTGTGGGGCTCGTCGATGTTGCAGTGTTCCGGGACGTTTCTAGTAGGCATTCTAAATAGTTCTACCTGATTCAATTATCTCTAATTCGGGTGATGACATATCGTGAAGGTGGATTTGTTTGAGACTTTGTCCGAAACTATCTTTGCACTTCAACAGCATTTCGAAAGTTTCAGTGTTGCTTTGGCTAAACTTCCTTTGTTCAAAGCTTAACCTGGTTTTCCTCATTATTTCTAATGGATTAAAGTCTAACAGTTGAGTTATTAGCTGTTAAACGGTGTATACACTTTTGCGAGTAGTGTGTGTGTGTGTGTGTGTGTGTGTGTGTGTGTGTGTGTGTGTGTGTGTGTGTGTGCGTGTACGCGCGTGTGCGGAATACAATTTTCCACCGCCCACGCTACCACCACCGCCAGCCCAACACCGACCCGCTCCACCATTAATATGAATTGTGTATCTTTTGTGTTTTTCAGTGTAATATGATGATTTTTTGTATCGAGAAGTGCTCCATTAATAGGTTGGCACCGGGATCTGATGCTAATCTCACCTCATTCTCTGTTGTACACTTGACCAAGCAACATCGCAGCAACATAGCATCATATTTGTAAAAGAAACTATGAAGGAAGCTGCTGTATTGTTACATATTGTTACATTGATGGCAAGTGTGATACATATCAACACTAGCAGCTTCATCGTCAACAACAGCGTCAACAAAAGAAATATGATCAGTAACCTAAACTCCAAATTTATAACCTTTAACAATACGGTGGATTTGATTATTAAAGCGGCGACCTGCCATCCGGTATTGAAACCATGTAGAAACGGTAGAAAGTGCCTTCGTGACAGTAACGATAGAATATACAAATGCCGTATGGACAACAGTAACAACACTGACGACAACAACAACAACAATGAGATGAATACGAGCGTCACCACCGTCAACTACAATACTAGCGACAGCAAGAACATTAACAACAGCAGTAGCAGCAGCAGCGATGCTATCGACGCTAGCATCATCAACCACAGCAACATCAGCATCACTAACAGCAACGAAAGCTACAGTGATAACTTCAATAGTGCCATCATCAACAGCAGCAACAGTGACAGCAACAGCAGCAGCAGTGACAGTAACTACAACAACAGAAACTTCAACCCCCAAATTATACCCTTTAACAAAGCAGTGGACTTGATTATAAAAGCGGCGACCTGCCATCCGGTATTGAAACCGTGTAGAAACGGTAGAAAGTGCCTTCGTGACAGTAACGATAGAATATACAAATGCCGTATGGACAACAATAACAACACTGACAACAACAACAACAACAACAACAACAACAACAACAACAACAACGGGACCTCTGAATCTCCAGTTGTTTCACCCAAGACCTGTACCATGAATTCGACTCATTGTGGAAGAGATGAAACGTGTGTAAAATACAACAGTAGTTTACAGTGCCGTAAGTTAAGTGGCGGAGAACAGTACATTTGTGATCTATGTGCCAATGGTTTATGTGTGTTCGAGAAGGACGGAGATATATCCTGTAGTTGCAAACCACAGTGGACAGGAGATCTATGCTCTGAGCCTTGCCACAGGAACTGTACAATTGGCAATTGTATTTTGTTACGATACGAAGAATATTGCGAGTGTCCAGGCAATTTTACGCCTTCTTCGAACTGCACAGAACAATACAACGGTGAGTCATTTTTTCCCTCTTACAACGATTGTAAGATTATGATTGCATATATATATATATATATATATATATATATATATATATATATATATATATATATATATATATATATATATATATATATGCGAGTAAAAATAAATACAAAAAAGGTGGGGTTTTTTGTATGATTGTGTATAGAGGAATATATTATTTTGCTTAAAAGAGTTCCAACACTGTCTGTTTTTTATGTTTTATTTATATTCCTGCAGAACTAATGTGGGGTATAGAATATGGAATATACAATATATAATATGATATACAATATACAATATAAAATAAAATAAAATAAAAATGGATGGCACCATGAAAGAAAGTATTGAATGTAGATGAAATATTGAGTGTTCAATATAAAGGATCAAATATATAAATATATAAATATATAAATATATATATAAAGGCGACTCGAGTTTCAGGGCTATTTCCCTTCGTCATGGCCGGTATATATATGTGTGTGTGTGTGTGTGTGTGTGTGTGTGTGTGTGTGTGTGTGTGTGTGTGTGTGTGTGTGTGTGTGTGTGTGTGTGTGTGTGTTTGTGCGTGTGTTTGTGCGTATGTGTTTGAAAACCTTAGCTGTTAAGTCATATGGTATGTCAACTATCTCCCCTTCTCACATGGATCTGATCTCAGTTGCCATTTGATAATTGTGACACATCCTCCAGAGACAGATAATTTTACTAGATTAAGAATATATTTCGCTTTTGTATCTGATTTGCAAGATTCTTTATGTGAATTCGTGTGTTGAAACAAATTTTATTGTGTCTAGAGGGAATCAGTATGCCAATATAAATAACACTGTTTCAATTCCACTCATTTGTTACCAGTTAGTTGGTTAAATAACCGATTGTTTTGCTATTGTTTGTTAAAGTTATTTCGTTGCTACTTGCAACCTTTTCAATGACAAACAAAAACAAAACAATCGGATATTTGACCAATTGACAAATGATAAATGTGTGTGTTAATTATACTGGCATAATGACTCTCCCTAGACGCATCAAGAATTTATGCTACATGATATTTGATATACCTGTGTTTCTCTCTCTCTCCCCTTCTCCCTATCTCTCTCATTCCATCCATCTCTCTTTCTGTCCTATCTCTTTACATCTCCAATCTTTCTGTCCTCTCTCTCTCTCTCCCTCTCTCTCTCTCTCTCTCTCTCTCTCTCCCTCTCTCTCTCTCTCTCTCTCTCTCTCTCTCCCTCTCTTTTTCTGTCCTATTTCTTTATATGTCTTATATTTCTGTCTCATCTCTCTCTCTTTTCCTCTCTCTCTCTCTCCTCCTCTCTCTCTCTCTCTCTCTCTCTGCTCCTCTCTCTCTCTCTACTCCTCTCTCTCTCTCACTCTCTCTCTCTTTACATGTGTGTGCCTGTGTCTGCGCGTGTATATATCTATTCTTTTAGTCTTTTACCTGTTTCAGTCATTTGGCTGCGACCATGCTGGAGCACCACCTTAAAGGGCTTTAGTCGAAGAAATCGACCCCAGGACTTACCCTTTGCAAGCTTAGTACTTATTCTATCGGTCTCTTTTGCTGAAACACTAAGTTACGGGGACGTAAAAACACATTACTTATTAGATATACTTCTATTTGACCATTAACTTGTGTAAAAAAAAATATTTTTATATATTTTTTAATTTTTTTAATATCTAACGGTTTTTTTTCTTAGGTCTGAATTTTTTATTTACTTTCATAACTCCAACGGTCTTTTTTGAAATGTACAGTTATCGAACTTCACAGCATAACATCATTAATTTGCATCAATTATCATTTGCTTTGTCTTCTTACGGTTTCAAAACCGATGTGTTATACGGTTGCAATATGTCTCATGTCTTTTCAACTTGTTTATTTACATGTAATTATAGGTCAACTATGAATGTTGTCTATGAATGTTGTCTATTTTTACGGTCTGCTTTGTATTAATACGACCCTGAGGAGATGCAATATCCCATATTTTATAATATGCATGAATCGATCTGGATATTGCATCGAAATGATCATAGGTCATAATAAAGTCTTTACAATGGATCAGATTTTAGCTCTTATTTAAATCGATGGCGCCATGCAGTGGGACTGAATCTATAACCATGTGGTTGAGAAGCAAACTCCTTACCACACAGGTGTAGAATGAGAGAGGAGAGTTTGCTTGAGGCTTTATTACAACAGCGTGAATTACTTAATCTTACACGTTTTTCCCTAGCAAACACAACAATTTTGTACGATAATCGTTACGTAAACGAATACATAATAGAGTTAAATGCATGACAGTTGCAGCCTACAGAGGAATATATTATATCGTATAATATATTATTGCATACCAAACTTGGTTGGCCGATAGAGCGAGGAAACAAATGTGTGTAAACTTAAGAGAAAATTATTTTTATACCATTTAAGTAAAGGGGTAGGGTAGTAGTATTATGTTATCAGTGAAATTAAGAGAAAAAATGTCAAAGAGTAATAATGAAGCGCTATGTCTTAGAGCAAAAGAGGTTCAATTAAGGTCATAATTACAAAAACTTTCTACAGATGAATGGTTTAGAACGGAGTCATGGTGTGGACAGTATATTAGTTAGCAAAAGGCGGTCGGATATATACGCTGTTAAATTAGTCATGTACACTTGTACAAATTTTATCGCCACGATATTTTCTATATCCTTGTACACACATACAGGCACACACACAGGCACACACACAGATACACACACACACACACACACACATGTATATATACATGTGTGCGTGCACACGTGTGTAGGTAAATATTATATATACACATCTCTCTCTCTCGTATGTGTGTGTATATATATATATATATATATATATATATATATATATATATATATATATATTTATATTTATATATATATATATATATATATATATATATATATATATATATATATATATATATATATATATATATATATATATATATATATATATATATATATGTATGTATATATACATTCATATATGTATTCATGTGTATATATATATATATATATATATATATACAAGCAATGTTAAATCTCTGAACGAGGTATTAACAGTAACTGCACGATAAAGTGAAGTATATTTGCCACTTAAATGTGGCTGACCCCTAAGGGTGGATGTTACTGTTGCTTTTAGCCCCAAGAGAACATCTGCTCCAGCTGGCTATCGACACACATCTGTGTCCTGTCTATATTTGCAAAGGGAAGTTATCTTTCCCATCTTGATCTGCGATATATATGTATTTACATATGCATATTTATACGCATATACGCATGTATATACCTATATGTACTAGATGAACGTTAACCCTGTTTTAAATATTAATGTTAATTAGTGTGTTTAATATTTTCCCTAACCTTTTCTTTCATTTGTGCGAGTTGTACTGCATAATTCATCAATTCTATGGTATTTCCTCGTCTGCTTTAACTATCTCATCTCTTTATATCTCTTTATATAACATGATATCAGCGAATTTTATTTAAGTTTTTCCCTATCTTTACGTTTGCCAGGACTCGCAGGATTCTAATTTTAACGTCAAGCACCTGTTCACATATTGGAATGTTTCATTTAATTTATTTTCGTACTATTTTTAATTTGTTCTCATATCTGTTTTTATGGACTTCTCCTCATCTTAATTATCCTTTTTTAATTTGTCTTTGTTAATGTCCTATCAGCTATTGAACTTGTTATTAAGGCGGCGAATTCGCACAATCCTTAGCACGCTGCGCTCAATTTTTACCGACATTTCGTCAGTCTTTACGTTCCGAGTCCAAATTTCGCCAGGTCCGCTTTGCCTCTCACACATTTCGGGGTCAATAAAATAAGTACCTCTTGAACACTGGGGTTGATATAACCGACTTAATCTCTCACCCGAAATTCCAGGCCTTGTGACAAAATTTGAAAACATATTTATAATTATAATCTTCTTTATTTTTATATTTTATCACACAGTATGTGTGTGTGTGTGTGTGTGTGTGTGTGTGTGTGTGTGTGTACTGTGGCAGACTGGGTCTAAAAATATTGGTTGCCAGGAGACAAAGGATCCCACCCGCAACTACAATGCTATCGTTTAATTTTTTTAAAAATAATTTTCACTAATTACACTGTACATGTACTGTGCATATTACTGATAACGTACAGTGATACCAAATGTAAATACAGAATGTCATAATGGGGTTACTATATAAATATTTACGCGAAAGTATAGTATACTGTTATTTTTGAAGTATAGTGTTGTTTAGAAAAGTTTTAACCAAACTGAAAATAAAGTCCACTAAATTTATAAATAAATTTCAGTATCTTTAATAAAGAGTTTTGATAGCAAGTGGTCAATCCGAGTTCATTGCGTGCAATGCGTTGAAAACGAAGTTGAACTGGAGACAAGAACTTCTTTCTATCTGAATGTATCTTTATATATATTCATACTTAAACTCTCACACACACTCTCTCCCTTTCTCTCTTTTCTTCTCTCTCTCTCTCTCTTGCTTCTCTCTCTCTCTCTCTCTCTCTCTCTCTCTCTCTCTCTCTCTCTTGCTTCTCTCTCTCTCTTGCTTCTCTCTCTCTTACTTCTCTCTCTCTCACTCTCTCTTTCTCTTGCTTCTCTCTCTCTCTCTCTCTCTCTCTCTCTCTCTCTCTCTCTCTCTCTTGCTTCTCTCTCTCTCTCTCTCTCACACACACACACACATACATACATGCAACCTACATAAATACATCAATTACAATTTTATTCAGGAGTGTACTCCTTTTCTCTGCCTTTCTATTAATTCTCTCGGGAATTGTTTGACCTTCTGCATTGCTTAACTGCTTTATTTGTTTTGTTTGTTTTCTGTTTTCAATTTTTATTCTTTCTCAAGACTTCTCCGATGATAACTGGTTCTGTTCTATTCTTTTTTTGCTTATGGATATTCCCACATTTTGTAGACTTCTACTTTTATTTAAGCTTGTATCGAGATCTTTTTACTGCTTTACAATGTCCTAGTTTGAAGAAATTATGACTTCTATAATGTGATATTCTCTTTTTTAT
>NC_142935.1:94571699-94639199 GCF_046866305.1 Octopus bimaculoides
GTGGTTCGATGGGCACAAGTGGTAGAGGCAGGGCGTTGCTGCAACACAGCCGCAGTTCGGTCTTTAACCGAACAAGATGCACGTGTGGTACTCGGTTCCGGTAACCGCCCGATCCCGTTAGACCACAAGATCTGTATCTTATAGTTGTCAAAAATGGGGATGAATGCATGTGTTCCAGAGTTTCTGGTTCCATTAATGGTTTCCACATCTATATTTAGTGATCAGAATTCGCCGAGCAAGTTATTTGACTTTCAAGCTGACCCCAAAGCACGTACATTTGCACATCCTTCTCTGCGTGAAAACGGGAGAGGTTACTCAACTTCGTCATCGAGAATGGCGGGTCATTTGCATCCTTTTCCAGAAGGTGGATGTTTCTTAAAAAGTCCTTGTAATACTATTTTTCTGAAACTCGCAACACTTCCTGAGATATTGTCCAAAGAGTATGGTAATTGGCATTTGACGTTTTCGTTAATTATGATATATTTTTCTAATTAACTATACGTTTCACATCACATTAAAAAGTATATAATGTTATTGTAACCATAGCTTAAAATGACATCTTTGTTATAGTTTCTCTTACACAGCACCAACAATGATTCATTTCACAAATGTTCGCGAGCACTTCGGGAATTTATGGACACAAAACATGTCCGTTGAATAACATCAAAACGTACTAAACCTGTTCAGTGATATCTTAAATCATTCAAATTAAATGCAAATAATATTACATATAGGCAATTAATTAGCACTAATTTGAAGCGAAAAGTTGAAACGAGCCCATGAATCAGGCCAACAGTTTGTATATAGCTCTTGTATGGTAGCCATATTACAGATTTACTGCCAAGTACCTTCTTCTCTAATTAAATATGATTTGTTTCTGGTATTTTAAGTGTACTATTGCATTGTATAAAATAGTGAGGGGGGGGGGGGTGACAGACAGACACTATTTATTTGATTTTTGACTGATACCTGACCTGATTGTAAATAAGTAACACAACTACGTAGGCTGGATACATTACAGTTAAATGTATTATCATTGGTTTGGTACATTGTAAGGTGGCATCAAAAGGTTCTCGAACTAGTTATACTTGATAAAAAAAATAACTTATTTACCTAAGTTTTAACATCATCTACTTCCAAATAGTCACCTTGCGCAGCAGTACACCTGTCCCAGCGTTCCTGCCACTTTGGAATCCATCCTGGAAGTAATTTTCCGTAAGTGAGTCGAGGACCTTCTGCGATTCGGTCAGGAACTCGAAAACGGTGTTAAAGTGGCGATCTTTGAGCTGCCTTTTTATCATGGGGAAGTGATGCAAGTTTACAGGTGCTAAAGCTGGTGAATAGGATGGGTGCGGAAACAATACCATCTTGTTGAGAAACTCGCGAGTGAAGCGGACCTCGGTGACAGGGTGTTTTGTCACCGTGAAGAATTCAGTTCTTCGCGCTCCACTGATTCGGTTACTTTCGCAATAGAACTATCGACTGACAGTCAGGTCCTGGAGAATAAATTCTCGGTGAACAATACTGCGGAGGTCAAAAAAAAAAGAAAGAAAACGATGAGAATGCCCTTGATTGAACTGTGGCTCTGTCATGCCATCTTGGGTCGTGGAGATGAAGGGCGCTTCCATTGTGACGACTGCTGCTTCATCTCAGGATCGAACTCGTAGACCCAACTCTCGTCACTGGTGATGATCCTCGACATGAAGGATGGGTCATCAGCTGGAAGAGATCTTGAAATACTTCGACGCGGTGTTCTTTCTGCTCAGTTGTCGGCAGACGGGGGACAGACTCAGCAGAAACACGCTGCATGTTCAATTTAAACGTTGGGATTGCCTGCACGGAACCATATGACAGGCTAACAACATCAGCAATGTCGTTGATTGTCCTCCGACGATTCCCATGCACAATCTGATGAATTTTCTCCACATTTCCGTGAGGTGATGCTCGCGTCAGGTCTTTCAGATCGTTCGTTGTCTTTCAGGGACGTTCTTCCGCTTTTGAAGCGCCTGTTCCACTCGAAACATTGCGTACGACCCATTGCCCCGACGCCGTAAGCATACCGAAGCATGCTCAGTTCACCTTGGTTCTTTGTTCCAACTTCCTGTCCATAACAAAATCGCTGACTACACTATACACGCGATGACAAAAACACAAATTTCACAACTTGCGAAGGAAACACAGCAATGTCAATTGGCACGCTGTTTCATGAAGGTCACTGTTAGCTCTCACTGCGCAACCGTGTACTGCCATCTGTTGGCGCGCTACAAAACTAGCCTGGGAACTTTTTGATATCACCTTGTATTATACCTACATACAGCTAGGTGGATTAAACAGGTCATGCACACAATACAGTAAACTGTTAACAGCTTAGTGCATTGAGCTGTTTATATTTAAATATGCGTTCGATTATTTTAAATAGAAGTAACACCATCTGTTCTTAATTACAGACGGTCCTGATGGAAACCAGAAGAAATTATTCCCAGTAGATATTATTTTAGCTGCCATAGCAGTTACTGTGATTGTCTTAATTTCACTCGTATTGTACCTGATGTGGAAGAGACGCTTTCGATTCTTTATGAAGTTTGCATACTATTTTCAGCCTTACGTAGATAAAGGTAAGTTTCATATGTAATAACTGAAAGTTAACATTTAACCAATGGAGTGTTGCATTATAACTTCGATTGTGTGTCAGTGTGTCATGTATATTATCGGGAAACAACTGGATATTTAGAACATTGTTTTGTAGCTGTTGCTAGTGTATGTCCCCAAGAGATCCATGAAACAAGGAGGTCAATGGTGCGTAGATAGTGAGTCGAATGAAAATCTATAACTTTGTAGTTTGTTGTAACGGGATTCGATTCCAGGATAGACTGTCTTTAGTCATGATATCCTTAATTTAGGTTTTGTGCACTAATGCATTTTAATCTAGTTAGACACTGATTTGATCCTTCTGACATATAAAGAAGAATCATATATGATAGTGTTACAGTCAAGTCACTCTATTGCCTATTCTAATTCAGTTGCTTTCGTTAGTGTTCACAGCAGAAGTAGTGAAAGCGAATGCAGTCCGAATCTGATAGCTGCTTCTCGGCTTTACAAATTATTGGTACTCTGTATGCCACTACTGTATTTGAGGCTAATTTTGCTGATTATTTTGCTGATTATTGCATTACTGTGTTTGCTTCATCTTTTTTGTTTTTTAATCAAGTAGGGTTCTCTCAGTATACTGTTATAGTAGATTTCTGGTGTGTTGTATTTTGTAGAGGTGTGGATGCTTGCAGGGATAGGGGCGGCAAGATTGGGCTTTGCTGCAATATTTTTTCAGAATTTTTTTTTTCTTTTTGTTGACAGTCTAAGGAATGGATCTCTGCACAAACTGTGATTTTTGCCAAGTGCACTGTTTTGAATTCTTCTTGGTTTATTACAAAGTGACTGGATCTGTAGAAAGACTGGATAACTTATGATGCCTTAAATGTGCTGTTTAAGGATTAATGTAGTTTTTTTTTTTTCAGTGAAAGGAATATATAAGTTTGTGATATGAAAAATGAGTCATTCTAAAATGTTTGAATGTCCGTGTGTGTTAGGTGGGTGATATTTCTGTATGAAGATACTTTGCTTAAGTTTCATTAGACTATTATAAATTTTGTTAGACTATTATGAATTCTAGGTAGTTGGCATATAATTGCAGATATTGGTGAGTGCAGTAATGATATTTTGGGTGTATGTTTGTGATTTTGTTAGGAAATTAAATATTTTGAGAATAGGGATTGCTTTTCTGATGTGTGATATAAAGAAATAGGTCAGAGTCCTGGCTGGGTGGATATTTAAGAGTGAACTGTGATCAAGCAACTCCATAACACACACAGTCGAACGAACGATCCAGTATGATATATTACTTTAAGTTGTTGTTGTAGAATAGGATTGTGAGTGCAACACTCTAATCACTGGGTCATCCCTCAAACACACACACATATATATGTGTGTGTATATATATATATATATATATATATATATATATATATATATATATATATGTTCTTTTATTCTTTTATTTGTTTCAGTCATTTGACTGTGGCCATACTGGAGCACTGCCTTTAGTCGAGCAAATCGACCCCAGGACTTATTCTTTTGTAAGCCTAGGACTTATTTGATCGGTTTCTTTTAAGGGGACGTAAACACACCAACATTGGCTGTCAAACGATGGGGGAGGGACAAACACACACACACACACACACACACACACACACACACACACATATATATATATATATATATATATATATATATATATATATATATATATATACGACGGGCTTCTTTCAGTTTCCGTCTACCAAATCCACCCACGAGGCTTTGGTCGCCCTCAAGCTATAGTAGAGTACACTTGCCCAAGGTGCCACGTAGTGGGACTGAACCTGGAATCATGTGGTTGGTAAGCAAGCTACTTATTACACAGCCACTCCTGCGCCTATACATACGTACGTACATACATACATACATACATACATACATACATACATACATATATACATACACACGTACTACTGCTACTACTACTACTACTACTACTACTACTACTACTACTAATAATAATAATAATAATAATAATAATAATAATAAAAAAAAAATTTTAAAAAAATTCAGACAAATACATAACAAAAACACCAGGACTTACAAATATATATAACATACAGAAAATTGCACTACTGGGTACTGCACACATTCTACGCAAAACACTTTCAATACAGTAAACATAAGAGCACCACAGCAAACCACAGCACATACCCAAGGCGCACAGAGCTGCGCTCGGTAGTGAAGTGAAAGCACGTTATAAAAATAAAACTACTGAATAATAATAATAATAATAATAATAATAATAATACTTGTTTTCCATTTTCAGAGGAGAAGTTATACGACGTATTTATTTCGTATAAATCTTCAGATACAGACGAAAATTGGGTGAAAAATATTTTGTTTCCGAAAATCGAAGATGACATGGGATTGAAAGCATGTATTCACTTTCGGGACTTCATCCCGGGTGAGAGTAAGTATCAACTAGTATGAGTGGAATATACCAGTTCAGAGATGTGTACACACACTCACACACACACGCACACGCACACGCACACACACATATACATGGTCAAGGTACATTTGAATAGAATCTTCCATGCTGATAAGTTCCAAAGAAGACCGTAACATGTACATAGCTGTCCTTTTGCTAAGAAACAAAGGGAAAACTTTTCAGTAAACCTGTATAGTCTTCATGTAGAGTCATACAAAGGCAATCTGACTGGTTGTTTGAGCATCGAATAAATTTTCTTACGGCATCTGTTTCGACTTCCTGCGCTTTGAGTACAAATCTCGCGTTGGTTAACTTCGCTTTTAATTATTTCGGGATCGATAAAGAAAGTATTAAACCGGGCCTGTGAAGTGATGGAAATGTAAGAACCTTAGATCAGATATTTTATGGTATTCGTTCTGGCTTTTAACGTTGTGAGTTCGAACCCCGAATTATGATAAACATAATCCATAGCCGATTTTAATAACACAGCCTGACACTTTCGGTGTTTTTAGCAGAGTTCCCGTATTACAAACATTCGAGTCAGGACTCTTGTTCGAGGATACCGTCCCCCCCCCCACACACACACCCCAAGACCTAAGATGTTCTTTAATGGTCGTCGTACTACCTTACCTCTTGACCAAACGGTAAAAAAGATTAAATAAATAAAAGATTTATTAATTTTCGGAGCTTGATTCTTAATTTCGTAAAGTTACCTCCCTTCCTCCCCTTTCTCAAAGAATCGCTAACGATTAATCAGTTATTGCTAAATATGTTAAACTAGCTTATTCTAAATAAGATGCTTCGCTAAATACTGGTGAATGCAACATAACTAGCTGCACAGTATCTCGCGCACAAAGTACAGAATCAGGATAGGTCGAAACGATCGTTGTATTGAATAAATATTCTTGCAAACTCCATTCTCCGTTTCCCCCATTCATTATAAGCTCAACGAACAGCGCGGAATTCCTGAGGTAAGTCCAATGACATTTACATCAAAAGCTCAGGTAGCTTAAACGGTGAAAGTGCTTTAATCGGCATACTACTAACCATATACTCAAGGTTGAAATAATTATTAATATCTATCTACCTATCTATCTATCTATCTATCTATCTATCTATCTATCTATCTATCTATCTATCTATCTCTCTCTCTCTCTCTCTCTCTCTCTCTCTCTCTATATATATATATATATATATATATATATATATATATATATATATATATATATATATAAAATCTGGTAATTAGTCATATATTAATTAATATCGATCAATTATCAGGAGGCCAGCACATCTAAAGAATCAAAGAGATTCAGAAATATTATCTGCAATCTCAGGGGATTAAGGTACATTTTAAAAAATAACGTCGACCACTAACGTGGACAATTAATGCGCTAGAAATAGATCACATCTTGTGTCTATTAAGACCTAAATTGTTCTCAACATGAAATATAGCAGCTGTTGAGAACAATTTAGGTCTTAATAGACACAAGATGTGATCTATTTCTAGCGCATTAATTGTCCACGTTAGTGGTCGACGTTATTTTTTAAAATGTATCTATATTATATATATATATATATATATGAGTGAAATTGTTTTTAATCAGTAATTTTCTTGTATATTTACAGCTATTTCAAACAATATCATAGAAAGCATACAAAATAGCAGAAGAACGCTTTTAGTGCTAACCAATGATTATATAGAGAGCGAGTGGACCCGGATGGAGTACCAAGTAGCCCAACAGGAAATGTTAAAACTTCGTCACAGAATTATTCCCGTTATTCTGGGTAATTTTAAGGATTTAGACATCAAAGACAAAAATCTAAAATTTATTTTGGAAACAGTGACCTACCTACAATGGCCACCAGACTCAGAGAGTATTCATCTTCAAAATGCATTCTGGAACAATCTGAAGAAGACTTTACGAAATAAATACCAGTCGAAGCAAGTTTCTACATAATTTTATATTTATACATGTCTATGAGATATTATCTCTGTCGTGCCTTCTTCGGGCGTGGAGATCAAGGGTTCTTCCATTGTGACGACTGATACTTCGTCTCAGAATTGTACCCTGAATTTTCTCCACATTTCCAAGGAGGACGCTCGTGGCAGGCCTTCCAGATTGCTCATCGTCTTTCAGAATCATTCTTCCGTTTTTGAAGCCCCTGTTCTACTCGAAACATTGCGTACGACCCATTGCTTCGTCTTGAAGGATGCTCAATGTCTCTGTAGCAGACTTCCCATCTTTTAAAATCAAAATTTCACGCTGGCTCTTTGTTCCAACTTTCTGTCCATTACAAAATCGGAAACTACGGCATACACGTGATGACAATAACACAAATTTCACAAATTGCGAAGTAAACACAGCAGTGTCACTCGGCACACTGCTACGTGAATGTCAGTGCTAGCCCTCACTGCCCACGCAACCGGATGCTACCGTCTGTTGGCGCGTTACAGAACTAGTCCGGGAACTTTTTGATGCCACCTTGTACGTACTTTGTTCCAAGACATGGATTTTAAGGATTTCAATGATGTAACTACAGATAAGTTTCCCTGATTATCAGCAGTATTGTCACTAGATATCATGCAATGAATGCTGGTTATATACAACACATGTGTTGCTGAATACCGGACATTGATGTAAGTTCAAGACATTGGTCATACTGATGACATATTTCTTTTGTGGTGGAAGACGTATTATCTCTCAAGTTAAACATTTCATGATTGGCGGTGAGAAACGTCATTTGCAGATAGTATTTTTTGTTGTTATCATGTGTGGATCATACGGGATTTTAAATATCTCAGTCTTATGTTTCTTATATTCTCACGTGATTTATCAACAACTATCCAAAAATAAAGGGGATTATTGTCAATAGTAACATAGATATTATCTCATCCTGGGACAAAATATCTGTCTTTATCGAGTATAACAGCTACAACCAGAGATTCTACCATATAGTTGTTGAGGCTAACTGCTACAGCCAAAGCTTTTATTAGTGGAAGGAAGATCCCTAATTTTCTGTAAGTATTCACGGATGGACATTGTACAGTGGTATTTCAAAACCTAAAATGTTTATTTCGTTTGTAATAAAGAGAAATTTTTCAATATTAAGAGTTATACCATATTTGACATATAAAGCAAACTATTTGGTGGAAAATACTTCTAAGTTATTGGCTTAGTGGTTGGAATCCATCAACGTATTTAGTTTTAACGTGTGCTTCGGAGACTGTTTCATGAAATCTAAAATCTGTTACCAAAAACAATGTAACCGTCAAGAACTGTGCAATATCGGTATTTACCGCGCAGAATTCTGACTTAAGTGTAATGCCTATCTTCCTTCTACATTCGGGCAATGTGATGACCATTCCAGACATCAAATACAGTCTTCTTTCTTTTCTTTCTTTCTTTCTTTCTTTCTTCTGAGTTGAAATAAATATCAAATATCCAGAGATATCACAGAGCCACCAACAAGAACAGCTTCAAGTCTTGATCCAACCTCATCTTTTACGTCTTTCTGTCCGTGAAGTGGAACAAGATAGAGACAAGTAGGTAGCAGGTTCAGCTTCAGAGTTGATTATGAGGTCTCGTGGGGTACTTTTCATTATTGGAAGTGTTACTGTTGTAACGGCTTATGTAATGGTATATGTTGGTGGTCGGCAGTTACCAAGTGTAACGGTGTTGATGTTGCAGGTATGCAAGATTAAAGAACAGTGATCGAAGTTGTAAACAAACATTTACTTACTGTTACGTATTGTTTTAGCCAAACCGCGACAGGCTGGTATAATATAATTCGTAAAGCATGCGAGGTAAAGAGAGATGTATATTTTCCTTGTATAGTGCGTGTGTTCTCATCATTGTGTAGTAGTAAATCACAGATAGAGAAAGGGTAATGTTGTAGAGAAAAGAAAGTGAGCCAGTAAAAGTGAGAGAGGAGGGACGAAACAACTGCTTCGTTGGTGAGTTACCATAGTTGTCTCGCTGTGCCTTTTCATTCCGTTGACGGCATTTCGTTCAGCCGGTCAGCCAGCACGGTTCTCACTAATTGACTTTGGCTTACGGAGTTCCTGTATTTATTATAACTATATATAACTAGCTAGAAAAATAGGTATATTGGAGAGAACAAAAGATATTCTTTGGGGGTCGACTGTTATCTCAATTCCATTCTCCATCGCATACAAGAGGTTAGAAGGGTCTTACCTCCTAGTAGCTGAGATAATCAACTTTATACGTTAATAATCCGGCGTTTCCCAGGTTATTGAAAATAATGAAATTTAAATATACCTTTTAAATCTCTAAGTAAAATGAAACATGGATTATGCAGTTCTCAACAGTAATTAACTGAGGTACAAACTATTAATGTCAATAACATGTTTTATCTGATGTTCTCACTGTTAAAATTGCTAAAGAAAAAAAAACAGGTAGTTCTTTGTCTTTGCAATCACCTTCAATTGTCAGTACTTATTTGAAACAAGTTGAACCTGAAAATGCATAAATTTGAGAAGAACCAGCCTGCGGGCGTTCCTCTCCTGTTAATAAGTACATTTAACAAAAATTCTATCAGATGACGTGAGTACAAACAAATGTGTTGAAACAAATCCGGAAATCAGTCACAGTTTAGTTATCTAAAACTTCTAAATATACGATGCTTTGAGTGTGTCCTTTAATTGGTGTATAAATGAAAAGATTTTGGGGACTTCCAACTCTCGAACATCCTACATATAATTGCCCTTCAGAGAAGCAAAGTGAAGTCCAACAACCTTGAGAGACTGCCCTTGATACTTGTTTATTGACATAGCGAAACTTAGTTTCACTGGGAACTGGAACCGTTTAAATTCAAAGGGGAGGTCATATGGGATTAACAGGATCCGTGAAGTGAAGACATCCTCACCGTTATAGTTCCCAGTCATAATTGTTGACTCTAGGACATGGGGTCGCATTGCTTTCACCACCAGGCTGGTGCCATTGCACAGACGAGGAAGATCCAGATTCCTGAGCAGTATGATCGGGGTCCCCTTTTTAAGTGTTAAGTGGTGAGGTAGCATCCCAGATTACAGTAGAGAGTTCAGGAACTCAGTTGGAAAAACTACAGCCTGGTCCTGATCAATGACAGCGTCAAGAGATTTGAAAGACTGTTCTTGTCCGGGCAACGGCTGCATTTTGTTGACAGCATCATTACGTGGAGCTAAGATGGCTCGCTCACAGAGCCATTGACTGTTGCTAAAGTTTTGTGCAATGTTTGGGAGTATATGCATCATGAGATCATTGACAGTTGGTACCATCTCACCACAGGCTTTCCTCCACCACCGACTTTGGATGATGATAACTTTCATAAAAATGGATATTTTTTAATGAAGTTTTTTTACGAATATGTGTTATATCATGTAGATTCCGAATATGCATAATTTTGGGAGCAAAGTGTTTTAGGAGGGGGTGGGAAGGATTTTCGGTATATTCACCGGAGTCCACTTCAATTTGCCTTAACTTTTAGGAAAATGGATATTTTTTAATGAAATTGTCTACAAATATACCTCGGACTATGTAGATTCTAAGCATATAGGATTTTTGGTGGAAGTGGGGGAACAATTGGGGGTAATTTTTGCGAACTGTTCCCCACTGGGGAGTGTTTCGGAACAAATCGTCCATATTTCAGTTTCTCCGTTTTGTGCGTTTGTGCATCCGTATATAACGCTTAGCCCTAGTTGTAAAATTTCTGGAAAAAATTGAAAAGTTAAGGAGCAGGTGTATTAAAAAGTCTGAAAGTAGATTTTTTTTGCATATTAAGAATCTCCGTTGGAGACAAGGTCGGGATCTGTAGAAAAAAAAAGCACAAAGAGGTGGCATACTTATTCTCAGTGTTTTCACACACATATACATATAATGCAAAAAGTTCAAACGGAGAATTATTCCATTCAGTATCATGTTTATTATAGAGATCATGTAACAAATTATACTTTACACTTATATATTTAACTGTGCATGTATATTCCTTATTTTTGCTTCTGGTGTCTTCTGCCTTTCTATTAGAACCGTGTACCTGGGAATTTACTTAAAGTGAAAAAAAAAATTGTTTGCAACAGATAAGTCGTCTTAATAACATATATCTGTGTACCAGTCATTTAGCTGTTATTTTTAGCATGAGGTTTCTGGTGAGGGCTTCATTTATTTTATTGCCTGTTGCTTCAGTAGAAATCTACGGATGCACAAACGCACAAAACAGAGTAAATGTAACAAATATGGACGGCTTGTTCCGAAACACCTCCGAGTGGGGAACAGTTCTCAAAAACTACACCCAATTGTTTTCTCCCAAAATTCCTATTTACATAGTCCGAGGTACCTTTTAGGCAATTTCATTAAAAAATATCCATTTTCCTGATAGTTGAGCGAATTGAAGTGGACTTCAGTGAATTTTCCGAATATTCTCCTCCACCCCTCCTAAAACGTCCCACCCCCCAAATGTTGTATATTTGGAATCTACATGATATAACACATATTTGTAGAAAATTTCATTAAAACATATTCTTCTGAAAGTTATGATCATCGGTGGGGCGAGCAGAAATCTGTAGTTATGCCCTGTTGACAATTGATCAATTAAATGAAATTATTAACCACTACGCCATTTGCCCGTGGGTTCTCATTCCTAAGGTATTTTTCGATGTTGTTATTAATCACTACGCCATATGCCCGTGGACATATGGCGTAGTGGTTAAGAGCGCGGGCTACTAACCCCAAGATTCCGAGTTCGATTCCAGGCAGTGACCTGAATAATAATAATGATAATAATAATAATAATAATAATAATAATAACAACAACAACAACAACATCGAAAAATACCTTAGGAATGAGAACCCAAGTTCGAAATTTCCCCAAGACACCTGATGAAGGCTGGAGGGTATATCAGCCGAAACGTTGTGTTAACAATAAACAAGATTAGGACAAATATCCGTCAATTGTAAATAATGTAAATAATGTTTGTGCCTCTAGTAGAAAGGGTATTAGCTCTTTCAATAAGACTGCCAGCTTGCAAGATCATTATCGCGCCGGAGAAAAAGCTGAGAGGCATTTCTTCTGTCTGTATATCTGTACGTACGTACGTACGTATGTATGTATGTATGTATGTATGTATGAATGTGTGTGTGTGTGTGTGTGTGAGTGCTAATGTGCGTATCTCTGCTTCCTTGTGTGTGTGTGTGTTTGAGTTTGTCTACGCGTATGAGTTTGTGTGAGAATTCACGTGCGCATGTTATGTATGCATGTGTGTCTATATTGTTTCATACGCTCTGAATCTCTCTTATCATATGTCTCAAGTTTCACTGGTGGCTGAAAAAATACTAGGAATACATAGATGCCCGGTTAATATGTCCTGTGTATCACACGTGATACGCAAAACAGGCAAAGTGATCATAATAGTTATATCACATACGAGCTGAGATCATTTCCCCATTTTCTCCACTTGTCTTTCATTTATTACGAGCAGGGGTGTAGCTAGGGTAAATGGCGCCTAGGGCAAGCATCAAAATTGCGCCCCTCCACCCAACCAAAATGCGGAAACTGACATAGAAATGGCTTAATTAGAAAATTATCTTGGCCAAAATCGCTCCCCTTCAAAGTGGTGCCCATGGCATGTGCTCTGCTCGTGCCACCCAAGCTACTATACTCCTGCTTACGAGAGTAGAAATGTGATACGAGGAGGATTTGGCTGCCGTTTCTAACAGGTTAAACGACCATGCAGAGCAGGCATGGAAAACCTTTCTCGAGAAGAGCGTTGCATATGATATCGCACATCAGGCGGACCGCACTACCGAAAAAAATTCAAGGTATCTTTTTGTTAGGTGTACCATTCAGGAAGACTCGCGGACGGACGTTTGGGCATGACAAGCATAAAGTCTCATATTTCATTTGTCAACTGTGTTTATTCTTTCTTTCTTTCTTTCTTTCTTTCTTTACTTCTTCCTTTATTACTACTGTGGGATGAGATATAAGAGAGATTTCTGGTTACAATTTCTAGCAAGTCGCATTATTATCCAGGCTCCCTATTCGGCTCACGTTTCATCTATCGGAGAGAGCGGTTTTCATTTGTATTTAAAATGATTTTTCTGTCTTTCATTACTGAGCTCTCTTTTTCCAATCACCAGAAATCCATAAATGATAAGAAAGCTTACAAATTTGCAGATTTCTATTTACCTAAATAAAAATAACTCTTATCGGATAAACTGAATGTATATTAGACAGAGGTCGATTAAGTTTGTTGAACTAAGGGTGATCTCTAACCAGATTCATTAGTCTCTTACTATCAAGATTATCATTTGTGAAATAATTTAAAGGGAACGAAAGAAAATGTAAAATTCGTACGTAATAATACTAACATATGCAGAAAAGTTAGTTATAGTAGAAGGGAAATAACAATCGAATCTATTAGTAAGTTATCTCCCTTGTACCATACTGATAGCATTTTCTTCCCTTCTTTTGCATCGACTGTAACTGCGGAGGCGCAATGGCCCAGTGGTTAGGGCAGCGGACTCGTGGTCATAGGATCGCGGTTTCGATTCCGAGACTGGGCGTTGTGAGTGTTTATTGAGCGAAAACACCTAAAGTTCCACGAGGCTCTGGCAGGGGATGGTGGCGAACCCTGCCGGACTCTTTCACCACAACTTTCTCTCACTCTTACTTCCTGTTTCTGTTGTACCTGTATTTCAAAAGGTCAGCCTTGTCGCACTCTGTGTCACGCTGAATATCCCCGAGAACTACGTTTAGGGTACACGTGTCTGTGGAGTGCTCAGCCACTTGCACGTCAATTCCACGAGCAGGCTGTTCCGTTGATCGGATCAACTGGAACCCCCGTCGTCGTAAGCGACGGAGTCCCAACAACTGTAACTGCATTTTAGCATTCGACTCCTTTCTGTACTCGTTTAAGGAACCCTAACTCTAAAACCAGGATCCTTTTTCTCCTTTCTGTCACTGCTCTTTATTTCGTTCATATTTCATTATCATAATTTCTCTGGTACTTTTTGCTCACTTTAATTACGATGTTGATAATGAATATGAAGATGATGATGATGATGATGATGATGATGATGATGCATCCACAAGTCCATTTATAGACATACATACAGTCTACGCGGGCGCAGATGTATGTATGTGTGTGTTTAAAATTATACAGATGTGTCCGACTGATTAAAAAAATTCTATTTATTTACTTATGCAGCTGAGGATAACCCTGCATTTAAATTAATGTAATGATTGCATTGTTCAATTAAATGGAGTCGCTTGAAACTGTCGTACTACAATACCTCTGGATATCCTGTTGCTTATTTTGATTATATATCTATCTATCTATCTATCTCTCTCTCTCTCTCTCTCTCTCTCTCTCTCTATATATATATATATATATATATATATATATATATATATATATATATAGATAGATAGATAGATAGATAGATGCATGCACACACACTTCCTCTCTCTCTCTCTCTCTCTCTCTCTCTCTCTCTATCACACACACACACACATGTACATGCATTCACATGTATGTATGTATGTATGTATGAATGAATGTATGCATGTGTGCATGTGTGCATGCGTGCATGTATGTATGTACGTATGTGTCGATGTGTACGTACATTATATATTCACAATAGGCGACCTGTTTTCAAAGTCCTTTAGAGTGTGGATAAATTGCTTTGCAAAAATCTTTCCTGCAGTCTGCGCTCTGAGTTCAAATCATGCCGAGGTCATTTTCACCTTTCATCCTTTCGGACTGGATATATAAAATACCTGTGCCTTACTGAGATTGACTCAACGTCTTCCCCTCTCACTCTCTTCCAGTCTGATTTCTCTCAGATGAAGAGGAAGATCCCAGGTTGTTAAGACATGACTGCGATTATTATCATCGTTATCAAAAGTTTCTGTATCAAGACATATTTTCGTATTCTTTTATTTATATTAGCAACTGAATTGGAAATATATTGGCGAAATACCTTATTTACATACACGAACATCACGGGCTACGGATCTATTTTAAAACGGGGGCGCCAGTTTTCATTTATGTTTTACGTAGTGTTTTTGGTACGGAAAGACTTTCAAACTTCGTATACTTATCTATTTTGTGTTATAGAACAGAAAAATATTTTTGTATTCGAATTTATTTCATGTAAAAAATTGTCTTATTTCGATAATTTCTACTAATCACTGACGTCTATTCAGTTGAAAACAGTTAGCGCTGTAACGGTGTATATCGTTGTAACGGTGTATAACCCTAACCCTAACCCTAACTAGACTGTTAACCGTAACCGTAACCCTAACCCTAACCCTAAAACTAACCCTAACTCTAGAATCCGAACTCTAAAATTGTTACACACATAGATACGCACAGCGTAATTTATTATATAAACAATATATGCGTATAAATTACGATTAAACCGGATGAAATATGTCACAGGGAATAACATTTTTATGACCGCCCAGCAGTAACTCTATTGAGCTGAATAGACGTCAGTGATTGGCGCCCCCGTTTTAAAATAGATCCCGGGCTACATATAGAGTGAGGGCACGGTGCTCAATGGTTAGTGGGTGTTCCACTGACGATCGTAAGGTCGTAAATTCGATGCCCGGCAGCGCTTTGTATCCTTGAGCAAGATACTTTATTTCACGTTCCTCCAGTTCACCGAGCTGTCAAAAATGAGTTATACCTGTAATTCAAAGGGCCAGGCTTGTCACGCTGAGTCTCCCTCTCTGTATGTGTGTGTGTGTTCAGCCACTTGCCCGTTAACTTCATGAGCTGGTTGTTCAATTGATCAGATTAATTGGAACAGTTGTTGTAATTGACGGCGAGTCAGGAAAAAGATACATGAAGGATCTGAGAGTTTCGAAAACGATTTACAAAAGTAGCAGAGAAAGAGTAGAGCCAAAAACTAAAGAAATGAAAAAAAAAAAAAACTATCGAATTCATTTGATAATCCAATACTTCAATTTTACACCGAATTTAGTTAACAACTCCGTGATCTGTTACAGATTTCTTTCAGTGAAGTCACTAGTTCGTCGGATTAATGACGATTGAACTGAAAAGAGAGTTTGTGTAATTCACTGTAAAACAAAAATTACGGATGACTTCGTCTGTTTATCCCATTTTCAGGCTGACGTTTAAATCATTCGTTTCGGGGCGAGCTTCAGCAAAGTCTAAACATGTAGTTAGCCGTTATATTGCCTTCTAAGAAGGATCAAATTTTCCTACAAGCATATAAGTTACTTTCGCGGAATTAATTAATAATCTCTTGGATCTTTACCCATTGAACGGCAGATCGAGAAATTAATTTTTTGTAACTAAACACTTTCAAACTTTGGACACTGGTAGAATGTGTCATATAAAACATCTTTTACTCTTAGTGTTGTTGAGAAAAGTATGTATTTTCAAAGTTGTCGTATTTCGGTAATTTCAACCAATCAATGACATGTATTCAGCTGAATGAAATTACTGCTATTGTTTGTCAGTGTTTAGTTATAAAAAATTAATTTCTCGATCTGCCGTTCAAAGGGTACAGATCCAATTTCTTAAATGATATCTTCTTAGAGACTCGTTAAGAATTATTAGAAGAATTATCTTTTCTCTCTCCAACTAAGAGGACATTTTCAATTACCGTATTTTAACGTGTATAAGGAACCCTCGTGTATAAGGGAACCTCTTAATTTTTGGGGCTTATGATTTGGAAAAACTGTTTTGTAAGGGATTAATAATACTATCCATGTATAAGAAACTCCTATATTTTTTAAACCTAAGTTTTGCAAAAGAAAAAAAAGGTTCCTTTTACACGTTAAAATACAGTAGTTCATTATCACTTGCTTAAATAATTCAGTACACCAACCCTTGCCAGTTTTATCTAAATTAATACTATTGCCCCATTTAAATTATTTATGTACACGAAAATTCCATGTACATAGGTAAGGTATTTAACCAATATATTATAAACATAATTAGTAATACTAGCAAAAGGACCGCTCTCCGGGCGGTTTACTGCTAGCCCCTTGATAATATTTTCACATTTGATTCCCATTTCTAATAATTTTTATATTTTACGTTTAATTATTTCTTTATATAATAGTGCTCACTTTATTAGTAAATATTGCTTTCATTATTTTATCACAGTCTTAATTTCTCTTTTTTAAACAAACATCACGGTAGTCCAACAACAGAGGGAGAAGCAGTTTATCAAATTTTACATTCCCCTCAAAGCAACATAGAGATTTCAAATTCAGCAGCCCATCTGTAAGCTTTGCAGTGTATGTGAGAGAGAGAAAGAGAGAAAACATTGCAAACAATGAATGAAATAAACCTGAAATGAAACAATCGTATAAATAAAAGGGCATTACTACAGATATATACGCCCCCGACTTTGTTACCTCATAACATCCAGAAAAATGGATATTTTTAACAAAATTTTCTACAAATGCCGCTAAAATGTTGTGGCTTTCGGAGTATATAGGGATTTATGGGAAAGAATTTTTGCGATTGAGTGGAGAGAGGAGTTTCAGAAAATTCACACGATCTGACATTTTCCCCTCATATCTTTCAGGAAGATGGGTATCTTTTAATGAAAATCTATACAAATCCCTTTCAAACGATTATAAAGACATTTGTGGGAAGAATTTTTTCGGGGATTTTCCCCATTTTTTTAAAACCACAGCCTTCGAAATAATGGGGTCGGCGGGGGCATCTTTGTATGAAAAAAAGTTTTGAAAACTCCTTATTTTTTCACACACCCCTCCCTCATAATCCCACTCCGGACCTATTTTGGCCAGTTTTTGCTTGCACTTCAAAACCATGGGAAGAGCATTTTCGGTAATTTTTTTTTAACTTGTTAATATTTTCAGAGGGAAAAGTGATTTAAGGGCGATTTGGCTGTTGTTTCTAGCACATCCAAAGATAACCCTCCTCGTTTCTTTATCATTCTCGCATGTATTAATGTTTTTCAATATCTATTCCCCATAAATACATTTATATGCTATAAAAAGAAAATTTGAGGATTTATGAATTTTTTGCAACCCTACACCCTGTCCCCGATTATCTCTGTTTATAAATTAAAATGCTGGAGAGCCTCCAAAGGTCATTGCTGGCATTTATCCACAGTGATTTAAAAAAGTTACGGAGATGTACTTGCATAGCAAATGACTTGATCCGACATCGTGTGCTGAAACAAAAACAATTGCAGCGTGGAAGATGTTTGTAAACCATTCAAGAACACACAAATACCGTTAGTTTCACTTCAACATTAAAACTTTGTTTGTGTCAAAATATTTTCGTCGCTTCGAAACCGCGTGCTGTTCAGTTACAAAACCTAAAAAAAAGTGATGCACCACGAAGTCTTGTTAATGAACACACACACACACACACACACACACACACACACACACACACACACAAATGCACACTCGCACTCGCACACATACACATGCATACACACATTCATTCCCTTTCATTTGTGTGTATGAGTATATACGTGTGTGCGCGAGTATGTATTGGTGTGTGTGTGTGTGTGTGTGTGCGTGTGTGTGTGTGTGTATGACTGTTGAAGTTGTGTTTGGAAACTGTGAATAAGGTGCAAGATTCGAGTGCTTATCGGTAACTTTTTGTCTTTTTTCTCCTCGTCTTCTAATAGTAATTATCCAACTTCCTAGGCTCTTCTCACAGCTATCCCGCATTCAAAAACTATACGGGTATTTTCAAAAATTTCCATTTAATGAATAATGCTTTTAAATTGCGTATACATTAATAGCGAATTAAAACTTAAAAGAGAAAGTGAGACTTTGCAAATGAAAATGAAATACTCCGCAGTGAATGCAATGAATATTTAAATTTGTGATGAATTGGACGCAGTGAATATTTAAACTTGCGAGAAACCGGAGTTAAAATTTTTTTTTAAATTCGAGAAATCGAAATATAGGAAATATAGGAAATTTCTTAGAACATTAATATATAAAAATTCTTCCAGACGGTCAACCCTTTAATAATTGCTTGTTTTTAGTACTTTTAGGAATTGTTACATACCTAATTAATAAGTAGCTTTCTCCATTATAGTATAGATATCGTTGCAAATTTTGGAACAAGGCCAGCAATTTCGAGGGAAAAGGGTGAGTTGATTACATGGACTCCATCCTCCATTGTTCAACACCTACATATTTTATCGACCCCCGAAAGCATGAAAAGTAAAGTAGATCTTAACGGCATTTGAACTCAGAACTTAAAGACAGGATAAATGCCGTGAAGTATTTTATCAGGCCTTCTAACGACTCTGCGAGTTTATTGCCTTCGTATTGTTAGTAATTTATCCTTCTAGCATTTAAACCAGCCATATCTAGCCAAAATAGTGTACCTGTTGCATGTTCAAACCGGCCAGAAATCAAATTCTCAAGGCTACGAGATAATACATAAATTCAAAGCAATAAGAAGAAAGAGGCATTACATTTGACAGAGTAATTTGAATGCTTTAGGATTAAATATAGAATATTTATTATAGCTTTGGATACAGAAACTTTTGATAACGATACCAAGTTCATTCACTTTCAAAAAGTGTTGTAATTGCTCTTAGAAACCTTTAATGAATCACAGAAGAAACGTGATTAAAACTTAAAAAAAGAAAGTGAGATTTTGTCAACGTTTGCTTGTTTAGACAACCGAAAGTAACAGCGACGACGACAACAACCACAGCAACAACGAAGTGATTATGAAATCAATGAAATTTTAATCTGAATAAGCAAGCTCAGCCAAATGTAGCATTCCCGGTCATATTCCCTGTCAACACTGTCATACTTGCATTTTTATCTCCTGTATGCACAGAACTAGTTTGGAACACTATTACTCCATAGGACAAGAGTGTCCCAGATATCTGGAAAAAGAAGAGAACAAAATAAGAGAGGCAGAACAAGTTCAGATTAGCAGTCAAAAGTCATTTCATATTCTATTTAATAGCAAAATAAATATTCTGGGGTCATTGTACAGTATTTGTTGATAATTCTACAGTATGTACAGGTCAGCGTAGATGATATGATAGTCACTCTAGATTAGAGTTCGTATTGTACAGTAACTGGTGATCAGTAGAGTATTTGGTAGTCAGTGTTAATTATTTAGTGGTGAGTTTAGGTACTAATTGGTTAAATCAAATTATTTGGTCGTCGGCTTAGATTATTTGCAAAATAATTTAGTCAGAGTATGACATTAAAAATATGAGAAAATTAGTCAACATTAATTAGCATGCAAGGAATTAAATAACATGCATAGAATTTTTAAACAATTATTTATTAAGAATTAAATTAACAAATTTTTCTAAGTATTGATTTATCAACTATTGAGCTTTGTAACTATTGACTGCCTAAACCAGAGCTCCTCAACTATTGAACGCTTTTGGTTTCTATTTTACTCAGGTGGACCCGCTCATAGCCTTTCGATGTTTAAAAACGTCCCTTTATATTTTTATAATTAAATATTGTTAGGAACTGTATAAATAAATTGTTAAAACATTTTATGCTTAGTAGAAGTATAACCAAATTATTGTGCGTTCATTTTGTCTTCAAAATCTTATATGGACCCCTAAGAGCCATACGGATTCCGAAGGGTTATATGGACCACGTTTGAGAACCACTGGTCCAAACTATTCATTTCTTCTGTATTGGATTGTCTTAATATTGATTTGTCTAACAACTATATACGGAAAAATCATCATTATTAATGGTTAGGACTTCTCACTTGCGAATAGTATATTAAAGTCTAAAGCAGAGGTTCCCAACTACCGGACTCGAACCAGGCGGGTTTTGACTGCTATTTCTAAATTTTCAGTATGTTGGAGAAGCAACTCAATGCTAATCCCTGTATATTTATGATTATATATATATATATATATATATATATATATATATATATATATATATATATATATATATATATATTAGTTTATGTATATATTAATATTATCTCAGTTATTAAAACTTTCGATAAATTAAATACGTCAATAGTTACCTTCTAACGGTCACTGACCATGTAACATATCTGCTCGTAATTTACCCCATCATTTCGTTTTTGTCTTGCTATTACATGTTTTATTATGAACTCCCTGAAGAGAAATAAATGAGGAACCCCAACAGCTCTTTCTTCTTTGTGAAAGAACTCTCATTTATTTCGAAACACGTGTAGGAATTAAAGGAACTTTTATTGACATGCGTTTTGCTCCATTTATATATATATATATATATATATATATATATATATATATATATATATATATATATATATATATATATATATATATATATACTAGCCTAAAAGCCGCACGCCGTGCGGACATTTGCGCTGGCTCCTGCTGGGGGTTAATTGAAGAGCTAAATATTATCACTATAATACGTCTATTATGACTATATGTCCCGGTAGTGTTTGATCAGAGGTTAAAGACAGGTGAGAATTAATTCTGTAAATGCAATCATTCTATTGTTCCAGTCCCAGTTTGATTTCCAACTGTTGGCCAATTTGTACCAAATTTCTTATCTCAACGTTGTTAAGTTAATGAAGCGAATGACATTTATCTCCCCTTGATCTCTGACGTCATCTGACAAACGCCAACTAAGATGGCATTAACCAGCCAAGCTTTACTTGCTAGAAATAGCAACACACATGCTTCTAAATCAGATCCCAGTGGTGGATATCCAAGAATCAAATGAAGGGCAGATTTTCAATCCCGGGATCCTCCTGATTCCCAAAAGGTATAATATGCCTATGTAGAGCAAATGTGGACTCACATACTCGTTTAGTATATATATATATATATATATAGTACAATATGTATATGCATGTACTATATATATATGTATAGGCGCGTGGCTTAGTGGTTAGGGCATTCGGCTCACGATCGCAAGGTTGTGAGTTCATTTCCTGGTGACACTTTGTGTCACACTGAATCTCCCTGAGAACTACGTTAAGAGTACACGAGTCTGTGGAGTGCTCAGCCACTTGCACGTTAATTTCACAAGCAAGCTATTTCGTTGATCGCATCAGCTGGGACCCTCATCGTCGTAACCGACGGATTGCTCACACACACACACACACACACACACACACACACACACACACACACACACACATATATATATATATATATATATATATATATATATATATATATTATGAATATGATTTTTCCGGTCGCTGGAAACATTGTCTCTCATGAAACCGGTTTCTAGTACAAAAACTCTTTGAGGACCGCTAGTCTAAAACTCCTAACTACATTTACAAGAAGTAGACCGATAGATTAAAAAGAACTTATTGCTGACTGAAATCTTACAAAAAAGAATTTAAATGTTCAAAATCCAGTCATGTTAGTTCAAAAATATTAAAGAAGAAACTAAATTTGTGAATCCAGCAAACTTGTTTTTTCCTCAATAATTATTTCGTTGTATTTACATTAATAACTCTTTTGTATTTACATTAGCAGCTCTTTTAAATTATCAGAATTTCTAGATTCTAAACAGAAAACTTAAAGAGTTGTTTCTTACCATAAGTATTGTTGAAGAGTCGATATTGAACATTTTGGCGGCAGTGAGATAGCTTGGATTGGAGACTCTTGCGAAGAATAGAGAAATCTAGAATTTTTTTTTTTAACAGATGAAAAAAAAAAGTTGAGATTATTTGTAAGTAAAGTTATATTTCATATAAGATGAGCAAGCTCACGATTAGAACTCCGTATGTATTGCTCTGCAGAATAGAGAAACGTAGGAAAATAAAAATAGCTGCTAATATTTTGGTTATGAACTATGGCGGTGATCTGGCAGAGTCGTTAGCACGCCGTGCAAAATACATAGCAGCATTTCGTCCGTCTTTACCTTCTGGGTTCAAATGCTGCCGAGGTGGGCTTTGCCTTTCATCCTTTCGGGGTTAATAAAATAAGTATCAGTTGAGCACTGAGATCGATGCAATTGATTTACCACTCTCCAAAAATTACTGGCCTTGTGCTAAAATTTAAAACCAATATTTTTCTTGGCAAAATAATTGCTTCTAATTTATGTTCAAGGCCTGCAATTTTGAAGTTAATTGTTACCGTCGACTTCAATACCAGACTGATCCTTTCTTTTAACATTTCCGAAAGGATGAATGAAAAAGTTGGCGCCGGTAAGATTTTAACTCAGAGTACCGGAATAAATACCTCAAAACATTCTTCCAACGCCCTCTTTGCTAAGCAAAATGATATTAAACATTATAAAGAGTATTTTCAGGTAAGACAAAATCGATGAATAGAAATAGATTAGAACCCTAAATCTACTGTTTTGAAATATAGTCGTTTCTGTTAGGTTGGAGCCAAAGTTAATACCGTTTTTCAACAAGTAGCATTTGCCATATCTGATAGGACTGTTCGCAAATGGTTCGCTACGTCTAGGAGTTAAAAACTTTGACCTGGAAGGCTGTGAACGTTTCGGCAGTCGTTGATGATGACCAAACAGAAACTCTTATCAAAAATAATCCCGATCACACATCACGAGACAGTATTCCAGGGGTTGCGAGTGTCCAGCCTTGCAGCCAGGCACTTAATTTGCATAATACTCTCCTGTGGTTTCTCCGTTTTCTCTTGCAACAAATTGCAAGAAAAACGTAAATATTTTCTTAAGAAAAAGGGGAAATAATATATCGTGATATCTGGCTAACCCCAGAAGAATACTTTAACAAATCGATTTGCAACCAACAATAGCTAAGTGCGAAAACTGGTAGTCGTGAAAGTGCATCCTATCGAATGCCTTTGATCACACGTGCTTGAGAAAATTACATTAACAAAGCGATTTGCAAATGACATTTGTCATAAATTCAGTTGTGAATATTATTTAACGACAATTTTTAAAATTTACTTAAACGGCTGATTGCGATATCTTTGTTATCTGTTCATTTTGGGAAAAGGGTATCTTTATTAAAGACCTATTAATTGTAAAAAAATATATAAAGTAAATGTGAAATTAACGTTGTGATATCAATTTGAATATTATGTAATTGTGCGTAACAGATATTTTTAACCATTTTTTGTATGTTAATCTAGCCTAGCTTAAAGCCTACCGTTAGATTAGGGAATTTGAAACCAGTAGCCATCGCGTCGTTATGCATATGTTTCCAGTTTAAAAAATTTTTTTTTTTATCAATAGTATTATTATTACTCTTATTCTTGGATTTATCGGTATTATCGTCAGTGCGTTAGGTTCCCGCTTTTCTTCCAGTCGACTTTATTCATAATTTTATTTCCTTTTTTAGATTATAATTTAATCATATTAACCCTTCATCAAATAAAAAAAAATGGAATGATGATTATATGCGTTTTGGTTTCATTTGTACGGGGAAATTGAGGGTTTGTAAAAGCCACAGTGCATGCTTTGTGATATTGTGTTTTCCAACGCAAATTTGAAGCCGTCTAAGCTGCAAGAACACTTCAATAACTGGCAAAGCAGAGCCGATACTTTAGGCCATGATGTTGAATCGTTGAAAGCTAGAAGAGCCCGTTTTGATTCTCGAGCAACCCTTCCAAAATTACGTTCTGTATCTGCTAATAAACCGCTGCTTCATACTAAGTAGCCGAGTCCAAGAGGTCCCATACAATTTCAGAAGAACTTATCAAACCATGTGCATTAGGAATGGTAACACCTGTTCTGGGAAAAGAAGCAAGAAAGGTGGAACGTGACTATGATTTGCTTGGAGAATTGGAATCACAAGACTTCAATGAAATGCTAGCTTATTTGACAAACATTTTCAACCGTATGAATGATCTGAGTCTATCTTTTCAAGGAAAAAAAACATAAATATATTGAAATGCTGTGAAAACGCTTTCAAAGAAAAGTTAGCTCTTTGGTGTCGACGAGTGAAAAGAGGGAATCTTTCAAGTTTTCCATCACTTGAAGAAACGATCGATAATGAATCTATATATAATTCCTAGTGTATGTGAAGAAACTGTGGCTCATTTGGAAATGTTGTCAAAGTCGTTTGACGATTATTTTGCGGCAGGAAAACTGGAAACTTCTGAAGAACAAAGGAGAAAACTGATTCGAAGACTACAGATCCAAGCCATCACTGGAACTGTAAAGATCTGTAAAACTTTCCAGAAATTTATCATGCAAGCATATACGAGCATATCTATACGTGCAACTATATGCATGAGAATACATACATAAAATAAAACATAGAAATCTGCACGTATACATACATACATACATACATACAATGAAAACAAAATAACTCACCCTTGTCATTGTGTCTTGGCTGTGCTCTTTATTGAGACTCAGTCTGTATAAATACTCGACGGGTTCTTCAACCTGAAACAAGGAAAGAATAGAAAGAACAACAAATTTTTGATGGGTTCTAGTTTTTAATACAGTTGTCGTCGTTGTCATCGCTGCTGCTTCTGTTGTTGTTGTTATTGTTGTTGTTGTCGTTGTTGGTGATGTTACGGCTATTGCTTAGCTATACATCGACCCAGAACTAACTAATTTATGCTCAAATGTATACCAAACTGACTAAACCGTCTCTCAAATAGCTTGACTGTGATTTGAGGGAAATTTAACCACTATCTTATCATAAAGCTCCCAGGATTGGCTTGGATTGTTGTTGTTGTTGTTTTAGCCCACGGTCAGCCCAGATTTAGCAGATTTATGATTAAAAACGTTCCATCCAGGAGCACCATATACTTTTAAGAACATTCTAAAGGCAATAGAACATGTGGGTCTTATAATTTTTCAAGACGGATTCAGTTCTTGGATAAGACGAAATGTTGTGCCCTTGAGCAAGGCCCATCATTTCACGTGACTTCAATAGAATCCTAATGTAACAGGTGTGATTATTGAACAAGACAGCATGTTGTACCCTTGAGCGAAGCATATCATTTCACGTTATACGAAACTCCCATCTGAAAACGAGTGCCAGCTGACTGTTGGTGCAACCTTTGCTCCCTCCAGCTATCACGCCTTCCATGCTTTACTGGGCTAAGGGTGAGAGGTTTTAAACATTATCTACGTCTACTCGCGACCCTAAAAGCACCAAATGTAACAAGCGATAGCATGGTACATGCTTCCATGTTATGCTCGATTGTGATTAACGGTTTATCTTTTAAAGCTCTCAGTGGGTAATATACCAGCAATTTGGTTGGTCTTACCGGCAGGTGAGATGTCCACGGGGAGATTTGTTATGGGTTAATATTTTATATTGTTTGTTTTGGTTAGGGTTATATTATATATATATATATATATATATATATATATATATATATATATATATATATATATACTTTATTTAAAAGCAGCAGAAATATAACAAAAAAACCGTTACTCTGAGTTTCACGTTCCCGTTCATCGGACAGTTTTCGATGAACGGGAACGTGAAACTCAGAGTAACGGTTTTTTTGTTATATTTCTGCTGCTTTTAAATAAAGCATATTACTCTACCTCTGGTATTTGAGTACTCTTTCTTCCACCTTGTTGCACATTTCATGTGCTTACTCCGGTATATATATATATATATATATATATATATATATACACATACACACACACACACACACACACACATATATATATATATATATATATATATATATATATATATATATATATATATGTATGTATGTATGTATGTGTGTATATGTATATACGGCGGGCTTCTTCCCGCTTCTGTCTACCAAATCCACTCACAAGGTCTTGGTCAGCCTGAGGCTATAGTAGAAGACACTTGCTCAAGATGCCGCGTGTACGTGTGCACGTGTGTGTGTGTGTGTGTGTGTGTGCGTGTGTGTGTGTGTGTGTATGTGTGTGTGCGTATGTGTACGTGTGTGTGTGTGTGTGTGAGAGTATACATATACCTATTAATATGCATATAATATAGTCATATCAATTCAGAAGCATCTATACATTGAGTAATGATTAAATTTTGGGATAAAATTTTGGCTTTAAAACTAATGTTAGTAACAAATTTAAAAGTTAATATTCTGGATGTCACCTTAGATTTAAATATGAAATTCTACACAGAAAATATTATATTCCATAATCATTTGCCATACAATGTATCTAACTACTCATGTAGAAGAATTGGTAGAATTATACAAGCTAAATGTCACTCAAAAACGCTATGTTAACCTGATAAAATAGTTATTTATAGATAGAATTGACAACGATACCTCTTCATACAGAAATATTTATATACAAAATACAAGTAATATCCGATTCAAACTATAATATCACCTGGAAAAGCACTGAAAGGTGAAAACTTTACAAAATTGGTAGTAATAGATGTAGTCCACATAATTTAGATAAAAGACAGAACTAAAAAAAAAAGAAATGTTTAGCAACTAGGGATATATTTGAATGTTAAATCTGAAACGTCTGGAAAATGAAGACATGAGGATAAATTCATTTCACGTAACTGGACACACCCGTATTAAATGAGAAATTGTTTTTGTGCGCAAGTGTAATGAAATGTATGGAGCGATGAATGCATGTCTGCTGTTTTGGATTACGCATATACCCCTTTACGCCCTTATGATACTTCTATTCAAATTTATGTGAATTTTAATTTTTTTAAAAACATATAAAACTGTAACTGCGTATATCTACTTGATCCGACTGTCAGAATCTGTCGATATTTATGTAATAATTGTTTTACAACGTAATTCCAATTTTAGATATTGGTCAAATTTTCATTTGGGACCTCGCTTTAATTTATACATTTTTACCCTTTAAACATAATAGGTGAAAGTTACTAAATAAATATTTCTCATAGTGTTTTGACTTCTCCCAAACGAAATATTCTCTTTCTCTCTCTTTATATAAATATATATCTCTTTATATATATATATATATATATATATATATATATATATATATATATATATATACATACATATATATATATATATATATATATATATATATATATATATATATATATATATATATATATATATATATATATATATATATATATATGTATGTATATATATATATATATATATATATATATATATATATATATAAGGGTGATGCAAAAAAGGGGGAAAAATTTTTATTTTCAATTTTCAGGAGACACCCTCCTATTTTATTCATAGTCCTAAGAAAGCATTGTATGCGAAATTTGGGGTTAAAAAAGAGAAAATTAGAGGTTGCTACCAAACTTTAAAAGTAAAGGTATAAAAGTTTGTGCTAAAAAGTATTGTATAAAAATAAATGTATAAACGTATATTCTAGGCTATAGCATGTAGTGAGGTACGGCGTATAGCGCGTTAACTTTTTTTTATGTGGAAGTTCCCCCAGTAGGCATATCATAACTACTTATGTAATTTTTTTTTTTTTTTGTGAAGCAAGAGTAATGTTTCTTGTTTTTGTTTGAGAGTTGTATCCCTCCATCAGTCGTACATCTCTTTCCGCAATATCCTTTATCACTTTGAGCCCGTATGTGATATCTTTTGCATTCGCATAACTTTCGTCATCATTCCATTCTTCAGCAAGGCACCTCTAGGATTTCAAAGAATCTTTTTGTGTTGGCAGTAGCGAAATCCTGCCCAGCCGATTCAGAATTTATTGATGCTAGTTTGCTCGGTTTTGAGTCAACTGGTTTCTGCAGAGAATGCTTCATTTTGTTTTAATGTCTCATGCGAAACTGCCGAATCAAACAAATGCAGAAACCACAAGCTCCTCAGAGACGTACCACAATGTGTCTTAAAAACTTATTGAGTGCAGCACTTGTAATTTTGTCATCCTTTTGCTTGTAGAGCAGCAGACTTTGCACAAAATGCAAATCTGAACGGAGGGTGCACGAGGGTATGGATGCCAGGCACCACGATCTGATGTATATCGCTGCTGAAAAGCAGCAAACATCTCTCAGTTCTTTTCCCTCTCTCTCAGTTAGTTTAAACTGAGATTTAAACATCCAAATTTTAATGCAGTAAATTAGCTTGGCCATCCATCGTGCTCTGTGATAAGCTCCGGGTGCTTTAACGCTGATTCCTGACTTGGGGGTACTACCGAGGAACATGAGTGTTAACTCGAGCGATTCCTTGTAGTCACCATGAGGCTGCTGTTCATCAAGCTGAGCTTGAGCAAATTGAATGATTTCTTCAGCATCTGAAATTTTCTCTGCAATGTTAGGGTCATCTGTTGCTGTTTGGTAATTGTTCTTGTCAATTTCCACTCACTTTGCTTTGAATCTCTTAAACAGTTGTATGTCGGGGCCAGTAGAAGATGGCAAGGAGACAGAAAATGTACAATAAATACAAACTGAAAAATAAGAATATACAAAATGGTCAGTGGATGGTAGCAACCGCTAAAATGTCTTCAATGGTGCTGAAATTTTACATGTTGTTTTTGCACTAGACTAAATAAAATTAGAGGCAAATTAGATGTATGTGTGTGCACACACACACACACACACATGCGCACAAACAAACAAAAAGAACGCAGTGTGAATAACGGACAGAGTCAAAACTATTGAAAAGGTTACACGACACAACGAAAATTTTAGGAAAATAAAAATAAGAAATAAGTGGAAATTTTACCGGTGAGTGTGTTAAATTAGAAGGCCCTAAAAGAAAATGACTCTACTCAGACACAACAGAATATGCTTCAACACACGAACTCACATAAAGAATCTTGCAAACCAAATCCAAAAACGAAATATATATATATATATATATATATATATATATATATATAAACGTATGTGTGTGTGAGTGTCTGTGTCTGTGAGTGAGTGTGAGTTTGCAAATATATAAATACACACACATATAATTGTATAAATATACGTCAACATACAGCAGCTTGCAAGGTGATGCCACTATAGAGAACTGATGTTGAGAAGACGATCCGTGTTATTGCCATTAAAGCGATAAGTAATTTTCCTGTAATATCTACTTCTTTCTGAAATAGGACGTAGATCAAGACACATGCTATAATTATCAAGAGCATGAAGAGAGTGACTAAGTATATTGAGAAGTAGGTGTTGACTTGATGGAGAAGCTCCATTATCTCTTCGTATTTCTTCTGTATATGAATCAACTTACTGTCAACGTCACCAGTTGTCTGTTTTTTGTCGTCGAGGAGTTTCAGTTTTTGTGAGAGGGCATGCAACTCACAACAGATTATTTCCACGAAGAAATAAAGTAGTATATGGTCGCTGAATATTCCTGAAGCAATGAACCAGCTGAAAAGCAGGTAGTTTATTATTTCAAAAGCTGTATTCTTCCACATTGGTATATGTAATAAAGTGTTCATATTAGTCGACGCAAATTCAGTTATACTCAGTATTCCAATAGTTAACATACTCATGATTATTATAAAAGCTGAAAATACCACTGTAAATAGAACTTTCCGCTTTAATTTCCTGAAATAATTTTGCTCCGTTAAAGGTAAATAAGCCGCGAATTTCTCTTGCAATCTTCTGCCATATACGATATCGAAGATGAACCTCATATTCTGTGTTAAAATTTCCACAGTATAGAAAAGCAAAAAAACGAAAAAGACGACGAATTTTGTGGTATTCATCCCTGTGTCTAATATCATACATAAGCGCCATATATTAAATGCCAAAAATAGTAAAACGATACACTTAAGAACTTTAAACAAATTCTTTTGGCATTTGGTGAGATAACCTGACGGGTAAAATTCTTGACCGGCGAGCGCCGTAAAATGCAATGCAGGTTTAAAAACATCCATCAGACTTTCTTCATGCGAATCCTCTGTTGATCGCCCGTGGTACATGTTGGTGGAGTTACTGCAGCTGGATATATCAGCACTAGAGATGATAAAAGGAGTTAGATGACATCATTATGAATATGTATTCTTTGGCTCGTTTTATGCCATACTGCTTGGGAGAAGCTTTGTGATTATCTTGCTCCTCTAACCAGACATCAAGCAGCTATTTGCTGTAATATTGACGCTTGTGATGTAGTAATAGCTGTAGTGATGCTGCTGGTGATATCAGTAATGGTGTTGTCTATAGATGTATAGTTGTAGTCGTTACACATGTAGTGGTGGTGGTAGTGATTTCACGCTACTCTGTACCCTGGTCATAAAATATACTCATTCATTAATTATGCCACAAAATTCAAAGGAGATAATAAAAGCAGAAGAGAGAGAGAGAGAGAGAGAGAGAGAGAGAGAGAGAAAGAGAGAAAGAGAGAAACGAAAAAAGAAAGAAAGGAAAAAAGGAAATGGAATCACACAATACGAAGATTTAATGAATGTAAAGAGCGTGTATGCGTATGTATGTATTAATGTATTCATATATGGTGTGTGTGTGTGTGTGTGTGTGTGTGTGTATATATATATATATATATATATAGAGAGAGAGAGAGAGAGTTTTGGGGCGTTGTTTATAAAATAACTTGGAAGTGATGTATGCATTGTAGTGTTGAATTGTCGTTCATACTATGTGTCTGTGTTGAAGTGATGCATATATCAGACTATTGAAACGATTTATGTAAATATACCTTTGATACAAAACTCAGACGTTACACTTGCTCTCTTGGGATCTGACATTAAATACATTAGGGAATAGATGTACATTAGCAACTATTCCCCACTTCACATCCTCACACACTCATACACCCATACACACGTTTGTCGGCAACTCAATATAATATTATCGACATGTAGGTCATAGAGATAAAAATTTACTATTGACGATTTGATTTCGATTCCTTCTTGCAGCAGGATTAATATTATTCTTACTACCCTTGAAAGGGCATGACCGTCACATAATCTTATTGCTTTTACTCAGTAAATATATGTCCCTACTCCTGAATGATTCATACAATAAGATAAAGATTAGATAAAACGCTAAGAAGATTCGATACTAGCTTCGAAATACTTTCACATCTATTTGAAGAACAATCTAGGTTCTGAAATTCTGAACATCAGATTCTCAGGATTTGGCAAAAATGTATTCTTTAATTTAAAAACTAGTTTTGTTTTTAAATTTAAAACAAAAATTTTTAATAGATTCAAATATAGCATTTCAAATTTTCAAATATAGCATTTAAAAAAAAAAAAAACATTTTAAAGCATTAATAAATAAATTGGAGGATATAAATTCAGTTGACTGATGCTGTACATAAGTAGTACCTATTTCGACTTTCATTGATAAATGTACGATTAAAATTATTTAGTACATATCAGCTAGCTTGAACAATTGGTGTAACTTACATGCAGTCATGCTATCCTAAATATGACCATGCACTTGAGGCTGGGAAAATGGGGAATTGTGTATCACATGTGTGTGTGTGTGTGTATGTGTGTGAGTGTGCATGCGTGTGTGTATATGTATATATATGTATGTAGATGGTAGCGATGGTTCCCTGTAGACTGACGATCGTACGGAAGTATGTAATGTAGGCATAAAAGAAGGTCTCTTCAGAAACAGATTCAACTACCACAAGTCGTAGGAAGTGCCGCTAAGCATAGTGCCTGACGCACTAATAATAATGTATACATATCTCTCCACACACACGCATCACACAGAGAAAGAGACAGACAGAGAGAGAGTAAGCGAGAGAAAGCGAGGAAGGGACAGAGTGATACATATACATGTGTGTGTGTGTAACTTAGCGGTTCGGCAAAGGAGACCGATAGAATAAGTACTAGGCTTACAAAGAATAAGTCCTGGGAACGATTTGCTCGACTAAGGGCGGTTCTCCAGCATGGCCGCAGTGAAATAACTGAAACAAGTAAACAATTTTTGAAAAGCGACATTAACCACCATAATTGTAGATTTTTGATCTTGTTTGCAGTCAATGACTCACTATATATTCACTGTCCTCCTCTTCTCTTTATTCCGCCATAACTTCTCCATTCTCTAGCACTCTTCTCAGTAGATTCAGCTGACGAATGAATATAAACTAACGGAAGTGCATACATATTGTTTGATTCTTTGACTCCGAATCACCATGCGTTACCATTTTACCATTTTATTCTTGGTAATAGGCACATCACAATCCCCGGTGTATCATCTCCATTTAAATTGTGGGTACTTTTAGTGGACTTAAAGGCATCCACGACAGAGGTTTCTCGTGAATACACAACACCACTCGTCACACTCTCGCAAGAAAATAAAAAAGAACTAAAATCGTTACTTAATTCTCTCTCTTCTCAAATGTACAGGAACTTCGTTCCAGCCCTGACACCATTTGCTAACACAAAAACCCGCATCCTATTTTACTTCAAGACTCAGTTATTTTCATCTCTATCTATAGTTTATCTCTGCTACAAGACTACACATTTTACTCAAACTTCACTATGAGAAACGCTATCCATTTTCCCTGCCACTCAGCCACCTTTTCCAGGTATCAGTAACAGTCACTTCTCGTTCCTCTTACTCAGAGTCTCCATCCTTCCCTCGTTCTTTAAAACTTCTGGAAGCATTAGCAACTCTTCTAATATATCTCCTCCTATATCAAGGACATATGTCTCATTTGAAACTTCTCCGAAGACATTCAAAGCTCTGAATCGTCACAGAGATATTTCAAACACTCTAGATCTCGTTTTCGTATTCAAACTGAACCAGTACCAGATCACAACTGTCTATGTATTTATCTTGCGGCCGATCAATGCTTTATCGATGATACATACAACATGCACTATGTATTACATAACGTCTTCTTCCTCTGGACCATACAGTACTTTAATTCGGCTGACAGACAGGATCCCCGCTAGTTTTATGCCAATTATCATCTCAACATATGTGATTCATCCCATAAAAATAAACAGAGAGGCATGTGGCTGAAATAACCTCTAAGTCATGTTTCTCTGCATCCCAACACAGCTACAAATCAATTCCCTAATTACTACAAGTGATATACATATATATATATATATATATATATATATATATATATATATATATATATATATATATATATATATATATATATATATATATATATATATATATATATATATATATATATATATACATATAGCTGCGCTGAAGTGGTGCAGGCAAAATCAAAGCTCAAAACGATTGGAGAAAATTACCGAACTCCAAAGCTGGGACTTTTAGAACTTTTAATTTCCAATACCTATTTAGAAATTTGTTTATTTTGAAATATTCTTTGTTAGGTTATCTTATTTAGTTATCTTCCCTAATGAAAGCCTTGCTCTGTTTCTTGATAATGTTTTCTTTCAAACCATTTTAACGTTGAACATTTATTTTCTAATCTTAGATCTTACTTGCAACTACGGTTTCATTTGTACACGATAATAATCTACATTACATATTACATAATTTAAAACACTTTCTGAGTCATGAAATTTCAAGCTGTAGATCGATTTAATGTCTCTATTAGCACTAATGAAAATGATAATGTATATGTCCAGTCGGCCTGGACATACTAGACGTACTTAACGTATGAATCCACTAATAATAATATTCGATTATATCGAGATGGCAGGTTGCTTATATCATGCAGATGTAATAATTTATACTTTCAGTCACAGCAACGAAGAGTACTTCACGATCAACAAACCATATGTATAAATCGAGTGACTGAAATGTCGACTTGGGCATCAAGTATATCGAAGTAATAAAGTTAATGTCTGGTCATAGAGTGACCAATGGTTTCGCATCCACGAAGGTTGTAGCTTCGTAGACAACCCATCAGACTCTAGCCCGAAGACAAACTTATATATATATATATATATATATATGTATATATATATATATATATATATATATATATATATATATATATATATATATATATATATATATATATATATATATATATATATATATATGTATATATATATATATATATACACATACATGAAACATAACGTCTTGAATGGCACAACAATGCAGAGTGGACTATAATAACTGTTATAATTCAATTATTCATAGTCTGATATAACATTTCGGAATATAAAAATTCCTTCTTCAGATATTGCTAGGAATCGATCGAGTCACTGCTATAATCAGTTTTATTTATAACAGTTTTTTTTTTTTAATTTTTACCTTATATTATTATTTTTTTTAATGTTATTTATATTTATCATTTTAATTTTTTATCCTACCCACATATGTTTTTATTTTTATTTTATATCATTTTCAATTTATTTCAATTATTTCAGTATTTATTTTCATTTATTTTTATTATATTATTACATTATATTATTATTTTTATCATTTTGTTTTTGTCTGTATATCTTACCTTTGTCTGAATATTTTTATTATTTCTATTTTTATTAATATTCATTATTTACTTTTACTTATTTTTATATTTGTATTTTATATTTTAATATTTTTATATACTTTATTTTATTATGATTATATTTAAATAAAATTATTAACACACACACAAATAACTAAACATACTATCATCTACTTGGTCTGTTGGAGTATCTCAACCGATCAACATGTAGCTTCCTTAATGTCCTTTCGCCCTGATGCTATTTTGCTCTAAATCTTTAAAATGCAATCTTATTTTATTCTATATGTTTGTAATTTGTATTGAGTGTAAATTGAAACAATTGTAGGCAATGCTATTTAATAAATAGATTAATTTATATTCATTGAATCTCATCATTTTCTTGCTTAATAATAATAATAATATATATATATATATATATATATATATATATATATATATATATATATATATATATGTATGTATGTATACATATGCAGAGAGAGAGAGAGAGAGAGAGAGAGAGAGAGAGAGAGAGAGATTAGTAGAAAGAAAAGTTCTTGGAAATTGTTAGAAATAAGAATGTTGTTCTAATTTAAATATAAATAGAAAAAGAATAAAGTCATTCGCACTTATTTCTTCTCAAATCATATATGGATCAGCTAGAGAGTATAATGAACGATGAAGATAAAAGGTTAATGTGGATAAAGAAACCAGAAATCAAGATTTTGTAAAGAATCAGAAGGGGCAAGGCTGACATCGTGACTGAGGAAGATTTCAAGAAGGAATGATGAACAGTAGCGGCTCAAATGCAGCCATGGAAAATCTATGTAGGTAATGAATAAAGATGAAGTTAATATTTCCACCAGGAACACAAGAACTACCAGGAAGAGGCGCAAACAAGCAAAACAGTAAATATAAGTCAGATAAAAAAAAAACAAAGGAAAATAAAGTTTAATACTAAAAAGAAAGGCATTTCACAAAATAAAGGACACAATCCGAACCAATTTTAAGTTCTACCTAAAAGTTGTTAACTGGCGTTGATAAATTGGGATAAACTGCCGCTTTGCCTATCGATAACCATGTAAATGAACCTGTGGATGTGTGAAAAGTGTGGTTTACTTAGACCAGATAGCCAGCGTGTTTCATTGATCCCCAACGATTCTATTCTGAAAGATATCTTGATAGGCTAAAATAGTAGGTTTTTTGGGTTTTTTTGCCGAAGGTGTTTTGACCATTCGACCAGTGACAGACACTTTTTATAGGATGATTCATGAAATCAAATGTATACTAGTCTTAGAAAAGTCCGAGAAGTTAAATAGGTGTTTTTTTTTTCTTTTTTGTTTTTAACTGAATTTGCAGCTGAGATAAAGTATACGGTGATGGAATAGCATACAAGACAGAAAAAAAGACGTGAATATCGTATAAACGAATGCAGAATTTTAACATAATTGAATTAAAAATAGATTATCTGTTTTCCTAATTAATTGTAAATAATTATGAACCTTGTGCGCTAACTACAAAATTAGTACTTTGAACACCTGTAAAAATATGAATTATTTCAATCTAATTTTATCACGGTTACCATATGTCTCTTTACACACACACGCGCGCGCGCGCGTATATATATTTGATTTTCTTTATATATTTGATTCTCTATATTTAATACTCAATATTTCATATATTCAATAAGACATTCAACACTTCATTTCATTTTTCATTTTACCATTTATATTATATTATATATTCCATATTCTATATCCCACATTAATTTTATAAGAACATAAATAAAACATAAAAAACAGACAGAGTTGGAACTCTTTTAAATAATATATGTGTGTGTGTGTGTGTGTGTGTGTGTGTGTGTGTGTGTGTGTGTGTGTGTGTGTGTGTGTGTGTGTGTGTGTGTGTATGGTAGAATAATAAAAAGTAAGTTCATGGTACAGTGTTATATATTTTTAAAAAATGAGTAGAGATGGCATTTTGGGGGATAATTATTATTTGAATAATAATGTTAACAGCAGGTGACGCTGGTATGAGTTGCAAGCTTCTAAGAGCTGTTTTCAAACTGAAAAATGTATGTTTTGCTGGTTGCTTAAATAGTAAAACGTTTTTTCTTACACGTACACACACACAAAATATATACAAAAAGGGGAGAATAATATATAACAAAAAATACAAAATCATGTGTAGAAGAAGAAGAAGAAGAAGAAGGAGGAGGAGGAGGAGGAGGAGGAGAAGAAGAAGAAGAAGAAGAAGAAGAAGAAGAAGAAGAAGAAGAAGAAGAGGAAGAAGAAGAAGGAGGAGGAGGAGGAGGAGGAGGAGAAGAAGAAGAAGAAGAAGAAGAAGAAGAAGAAGAAGAAGAAATAAGTAAATGAAATAATGATAAAATTAAATATAAATATGAAATAAAAATAAAGATAATAAAGATAAGATTAATAGTAACTGAGAACGGAAGGGGAAAGAGGGTTAATTCTATCAAAAATAAAAAAATGGAATATTTTGGAGTAGTAAATATTGTTGTGAATTATCAAAAGATAACCGATGAGGTGCCTACTGACTTGAGGTAACCTACTCAGTTCTCACACATGGTATGGTGTATTCACACACACACACACACACACACACACACACACACATACATATACTAGCATAGTACACGCCTCTTAACCCTTATACCTATGCATGTACACACAAATATGCATACACGCATACATACATACATACACGCATACATACAAATATATAAATAAATGCGCCCTTTTAAAGCCTATCCAGGCTCATGGGCCCGGTTTCCCGGTTTCAATGGCGTACGTGCTCCCCAGCTGGACGGGACGCCAGTCCATCGCAGCGTGACTCATTTTTGCCAGCTGAGTGGACTGGAGCAACGTGAAATGAAGTGTTTTGCTCAAGAACACAACGCGTCGCCCGGTCCAGGAATCGAAACCACAATCTTACGATCATGATGCTGACACCTTAACCACTACGCCACGCGCCTCCACCATACATACATATACACATACATATGCATACACACACATACACAGACATATATATGTACATATATACACTTACATACTCATACACACAGAGAAAGGGGAGGAAAAACATCTATATATAACATTTTGAATGCATAAAATAGTACATACAAGAGTATATAATCATATGTAGTTTTCATTATTGCATTTATGTGTGTACGTGGAGGCGCAATGGCCCAGTGGTTAGGGCAGCGAACTCACGGTCATAGGATCGCGGTTTCGATTCCCAGACCGGGCATTGTGAGTGTATCTTAGATAAAATAGTGAGAATTTTCGACAAATGCTTCTCTTCGCTATCAGTCATGGTTTCAAATCGGCCAAAGCTACTCAAGAGATTTATACTTTGTACGGAGAAGGTACTATTGCTGAAAGAAATGCGCAGACATTGTTTTTACGCTTCATGGAGGAGATCTTCAACCTCACAGACTCTTTGCGTTCCCGCTGACCTGTTCAGTTCAATGGAGATCGATTGAAACGACCTCATTCATGAGGATCCGCACCAATGCACAAGTGATTTGGCCCTGCGGATCGGACGCACTCATGATACTGTCACCTGTTGTCTTCACTAGAAGAGTAATCTAGCAGAAACGACCCGACCAGCGACACGGTGTCCTACTTCAGCACGACAATGATCGCTCAATCGTTCTAATTTGAACATGACTATATTTCAAGAAATCGCTTGAGAAGTTATAAAGCACCCACCATATTCTCATTCTGAGCTAATTCTCTAATACAATGTTGCGGACCCTCATCAATGAGCTCGTTTCAATCGATCCTCATTGCAAGATGTTTCGTTCCACAACTATTTGTCAAAATTATCGCTAAAAAATAACGATTAAAATATATGGAAAAATGTATGAACGAATTTATACGACATCCAGTATATACATACATATATATACATGCACAAATGAATTAGAAACAGTTTGAGGTATATAAACAAAATCGAACGCACATACACAGAACTAACAACACCCCACCACCTGTATAAGCGTGTTCGATTTTGTTTATATATATATATATATGAATATATGTAAATAAAGTTATCAACATACAGCAAGTTGTATAGATATTCCGCTATAGAGGACTGAGATGGCTAACACAATATGCAATGATGTGTTAAATGTTGCAATCATTATTTCTTTTTCGTTGACGTCCTCTTGAAATGCGATAACGATCAACATACACGAGAAAATAATAGCGAACATGAAGATGATGATTGCATAGATGGAGAAGTTGGCATTGACTTGATGTAGTAGCTCCATTATTTCTTCGTATTTCTTCTGAATGTGAACCAATTTATTGTTAATGTCGCTAGTTGATTGTTCTTCCTCGTGGAGCAGCTTCAGTTTTTGTGAAAGGGCATGCAGCTCACAACAAATTACTTTCGCAAAGAAATAAAGTAGTATATCGTCGCTGAGTATTCCAGATGCGACAAACCAGCTTAAAATCCCGAAGTTTATACTTTCAAAAGTTTTATTCTTCCACATAGGTATACCTAGTAAAGATTTCACGGGAGATGGTTCAAATTTAACATTATAGGAAGAAATTACGATCCATATTATACTAACGATGATTATAATAACCGAAAATCCTACCATCAATTTAATATGCAGTTTTACTTTCCTCAAATATTTTTGCTCTCTTAGAGAAACAACACATGCTGAAAATTTCTCAAGCAATTTTCTGCCGTATACGACGTTGGTGATGATCTTCATTCCATGCTTAAAAACATCCAAAGAATAAAACAGCAGGAAATAGGAAAAGACAATAACTTTTCCTCTGCCCATCCAATGATAAAATGAAAAATATAAGCGTATTATATTCCAAATAAGAAACAATGAAACGATACTTTTGAAAACTATGAACAAATTCTTTTGGCGTTTTGTGAGATAACCAGGTGGGTACAAATCTTGACCAGAGAGCGCCGTAAGATGTAGTGCAGGTTTTAAAATATCTATCGGAATTTCTTCACTTGAATCTTTTATTGGTCGCCTATGGTCCATGTTGGTGGATTTACTGCATGTAGATACATCAGTACTAGAGATGACAAAAGGTGTTACATTATTACTTTGGTTCTTTGATTCGTTTTCTGGTATAATTGCTACGCCAGAACTTGAGAGAGGATTCTTTCCCTTACCAAACGTCAAGTGATTGTCTACCATTACAGTGCCTTGAAATGTTTGTCTGATGGTGGCATAGTAATATGTATTGGCTCTAGTAGTGTTGGTAGAGGTAGTGAACGTTGGTATTGATAGCAGCGATGGGGATATCTGTTGTTATGGTCATTAAAATTGTACTGATAATTGCTGTAAAATCGGGTGTTGTTCAATAGTTTTTACATTAAATGCTCCAGTTCATTAGTTACGGCTACAAAATAATGTAACATCGCATAAAAGAAACAATGGACTCGGATTCAAAACCTAACGTTTTATAAAGTAGATAGAATAACGTTGCAGTGATGGGCTATATTTGAGAATGAAACAGTGATCATTGGCCCAATGTTCAGGTATATAATATGATATTCAGGGAGTATGGATAATGTAATGTTGTGGTTATGCATGTAGGATAGTGTTCAGCTGATTATGCATATGATATGGCTTTGAGATGGCCTGAAAATAAAATAGTGTTGAAGTGATGTATATAATATAATGCTGAGAGGTTTTATAGAATATTTTGCTTGTATAATGCATAAAACCTCAGCAGTTGCCATGGAGAAGAATACAATCACTCAATTGAGTACTGGCACTATTTACACATGTACTTATATATCACACACCCGCACAAAACAAACACCAACGCTCACTCACACATACAGATATACACATATACCATACGCATTTGTCACGCATTATCGGTACCACCCATTATTGATTTATAAGTTATAGATAAAAAGATAAAGTATTGACGATCAGATGCCTGGAGAAAATCACCCAGCTTCAAAACTGGGACTTTTAGAATTTATAATCTCCAATACTTATTTCGAAATTTGTTTATTTTGGAAGGGCTCTAACTGTTCCTTGATAATGCTTTCTTTCAGGCCATTTTAACACTGAAAGTCTACTTTCTAATCTTAAGTCTAACTTTAAGCTACGGTTAGTTTGTACACGGTGGAGGCGCAATGGCCCAGTGGTTAGGGCAGCGGACTCACGGTCATAGGATCGCGGTTTCGATACCCAGACCGGGCATTGTGAGTGTTTATTGAACGAAAACACATAAAGCTTCACGAGGCTCCGGCATGGGATGGTGGCAAGCCCTGATGTACTCTCTCACCACAACTTTCTCTCACTCTTACTTCCTGATTCTGTTGTGTCTGTAATTCAAAGGGTCAGCCTTGTCACACTGTGTCACGCTGAATATCCCCGAAAACTACGTTAAGGGTACACGTGTCTGTGGAGTACTCAGCCACTTGCACGTTAATTTCACGAGCAGGCTGTTCCGTTGATCGGATCAACTGGAACACTCGACGTCGTAAGCGACGGAGTGCCAACAACAACAACAGTTTGTACACGATCATGATCTGCATCAAATATTGCATCAGTTAAAAAACACTTTCTGAGTCGTGAAATTTGAAGAAGTAGATCGATTTAATGTCTCTATTGGCACTAATGACAATGGTAATGTATGTTTCCAGTCGGCCTGTACATACTAGACGTACTTACATATTAATTCGCAAATCATAATATTGGATTATACCGAGAAGATAGGTTAGTCATATCATACAGCAGGAATAGTCATATTCAAGGATCCTTCAGCGTATATCACCCAGATTTTAATAATATAGGACTCAAAATTAGCCATTAATTATGACTAAAGCTTCTTTTGGCATAAATTCCACTAACAAATTATTTCATACGACTTCTGAAGAACTTACTTATATAAAGAAGCAAACCTGTAACCTTCATTGTGTTACCAAAATCTTATAGACAACATAAGTATCAGAATGTTTAACCCCATGACTTCTAAAGAGATTTTCTAAAGTACATATCCCCAATACGATAGGAATCTATCAGATAGCAACTTTAAGGATATCACAATCAAAGAGAATTAATATGGTTTTCAGCTGTAATCTCCCTGAGTGTGAAGACCAGCCAATGTAGGGTGAAAGTTTTTGACCCGGCTAGATAAACATGTGATTGACAGAAATATCTTCAAAATGTATTCTGTATAATTATATTACACTTGCGGTTCCAAAATGAAGACAGTTATCTCAATTAAGCCCATTATCCTAGATTCTTCATGCAGAAAAACATTAAGCCAGCAGTGTACGAAAATAAAATTCCCTCAAATATTCCAATCTAGATGATTGATGAAAAATACTACATAGGCATATGTGACAGTGCGTTCCATAAATTATTTACACCCATAACTCACCTTTCAGTCGCAACGATGAAAGGTACTCCACGACTAACCAACCAAGCATCAGGTGAAGGGTTTCGAAACAGACTGAGGGAAAGCGATCATTGCGCAGCAGAAATAACACATCCTGCTGAAGTCAGAGCTGCTATATCGATCAGTATACACACAAATCGCATACATTCATAGACACACACAAATACATACGCACGCGCACACATACACAGATGTGCACGTGCAGGTACTCACACGCATGCGTATACTCACCTACTCACCTGTGTATAGCCCTCCCATCCCACATACGGAGATTATGATTCTGAAAAAAATTTCCAAATATCTTTATAAAATATTTTTTTAAGAATTTTTTTCTCTAAATATGCGGAAAAATAATGAATTATAAATATAACACAACAATAAATTATAAAAAAAGGTGGAAGGGGGATAAAGAAGTTAAAAATGCAATATAAAGTGGTGCAATTATAAGCAAAAAAAGAAAAACGAAACATGAAATAAGGTTGCTTAGTTGCAGGAGGTGTAGAGGCAGTCAAAAGGAGGAGGGGGTTGTATTTAGTCCGAAGGGGATAGTAGTTCGTAGATTAAAGATATACCGCTGTTCCAGGCGGAGTCGAGAGTGTGTGGTAACGTGGTGTAGAGCGAGGCCAAAAACAGAGATATACATACATACATACATATATATATATATATATGTGTGTGTGTGTGTGTGTGTGTGTGTGTGTGTGTGTGTGTGTGTGTGTGTGCGTGTGCGTGTGTGTGTGTGTGTGTGTGTGTATGTATGTATGTATGTATGTATGTATGTATGTATGTATATAGAAAGAGATAAGAGAGAGAGAAAGTAAGAGAGATGTAAGTAGAATGAGAAAAAAGACTTGATAAATTGTTGAGTATAAAAATGTTCCAAATTAAACAAATAGAAAAAGAATAAAATCATTCGCTCTTGTTCCTTCTCAAGTCATATATGGATCAGCTAGAAAGTATAATGAAAGATAAAGACGAAGAAACGGTTAAGGCAGACAAAAACCCGAAATGAAGATGCTACTAATTTTGCAAAGAGTGAGAAGAGCCCAGAGTACATCGTGGCCGAAGATGACGTCAAGAAGGGAACGATGAACATTAGTGGTCAAACCCTACCATGGAAAACCGGTGCAGATAATAGAATAAAGGTGAAGTGAATACTTCTACGAAGAACACAAAAACTGCCTGGTAGAGACACAGACAAACAGAATAGTAAATACAAGTCAAATATCAAAAATAAAGGAAAATGAAATGGGTCATGCTAATATAAAAGTCTTTTGAAACATAAAGGGCTGAGTCGGTAAAACCATTAGGTTCTACTTAAAAAGTGAATACTGGGCTGGAGAAATGGAGATAAACTGCCGCTTTCCCTATAGATAACAATGTAAATGAACGTGTGGATGCGTGAAAGGTACGATTTAGTTAGACCAGATAGCTAGAATGTTGTTGTATTTTATTTTGTTTCTTTTTTGTTGACCCCCTTAAATTTCAATTCTCAAGGATATCTTGATATGCTAAAATAGTAGATTTTGTGCTGGAAATCTTTGACTTTTCGACCAGTGACTGGCTCCTTTCTAGAGTAATATACCAAATCAAGGATATACTTGTCTTAGGAACATCTCAGAATTTAAATAGCATTTTAAAGCTGCTTTTACTGGAATTACAGCTGAGATAGAGTATACAGTTCTGGATCAGCATACAAGGTGGGAAAAAGACGTGAATTTTGAATATACGAATGTAGAATTTCAATGTAATTGAACTGAATATAGATTAACTGTTTTCCCAATTAACTTTAAATAATTATCAATGTTGTGGACTAAACTCCAAAATAAGTACTTTCAATATCTATAAAGATATGAATTATTGAAATCCAATTTTATCGCAGTTAGCATGTGTGTGCTAACTTACCTGACCGCCTGAGCAGCACATGCCATTTGTTTCATTTGAAAATTTTAAAGCTCTACAGAAACGACAATTTGTGATTAGCACAGCAATTTTCAATATTCTAAACAAAAAATTATGAACACAGAAGAAAATTGTACAGTAATCCCTATTTTTGTAAGCACTTGTATGTATGTAGTATATTTTTATTTTGTATGCAGTATAAGTTAACCAAATAGAAGCACATGTATGAACTGCTAACTTAACGGTAAATGCCACAATAATTATTACAGATAAATTTCTTATATATATCAACTCTTTTACTCTTTTACTTGTTTCAGTCATTTGACTGCGGCCATGCTGGAGCACCGCCTTTGGTCGAGCAAATCGACCCCAGGACTTACTCTTTGTAAGCTTAGTACTTATTCTATCAGTCTCTTTTGCCGAACCGCTAATGTACGGGGACGTAAACACACCACCATCGGTTGTCAAGAGATGTTGGGGGGGGGGGTCAAACACAGACACATAAACATGTACACACACATACATACATACACACACAGACACATGAACATATACACAAAGATACATATATATATATACACACACATACACACACATACATATATACACACACATACACATAAACATATACACAAACATACATATATATATACACACACATACATATATACAACGGGCTTCTTTCAGTTTCTGTCTACCAAATCTACTCACAAGGCTACAAGGTTTGTAGCCGAAATTGTACTGAATCTTTTGATACCGCACACGTCGAAATCGGTGACTCGGTTTTGGAATGCATAAGGAATATGTATATATATATATATATATATATATATATAAAATTTAGAGAAAAGAACCACAGTTCCTGAACTCATCCATGAGAATCCACAGTCACATATAGAAAAAAATTTATAAGTAAATACACTAAAAAGAACAATAATAAAATACAAAGTAATAATTATTAAAATAATAAAATGACTACACGTGTTTTATAATCAAATTTTCAAATACAAACACACACACACACATATACATACATATATATATATATATATATATATATATATATATATATATATATATATATATATAAAGAATTTCTCGGTCGGCATTTTTCGAACAATTATGGTCTCTGTTAGTATATATGTTTTCATGCAAGTGTATTAACTACACCGTTAACTCCTATTTCTAGCAATGTAGGTGTTTCCTAACTCTCTAGTTACATTTAATGCCAATAATAATTCTCCTTTTTGGTGAAACATTGCAAACTGCTGTTTACATTACTTATACACACACACGCACACGCACACGCACACGCACAAACACACGCACACGCACACGCACAAACACACGCACACACACACACACACACACACACACACACACACACACACACACACACACACACACACATATATATATATATATATACAGTAATCCCTTTCCATATCGCGGTTTAATTTTTTAAGCTTATTTAAGCTTTTGTCGATTCCTCTGTGGCGTTCATTTGCATTTCTTATAAAATAAATATATACAAATTACAAAAATAATTTTTAAAAACATACAGCACAGTACTGTTTCTACTTCGGGATTTTCGTCTATCGTGGGGTTTTTGGAACATAACGCCCACGATAGTCGAAGGATTACTCTGTGTGTGTGTGTGTGTGTGTGTGTGTGTGTGTGTGTGTGTGTGTGTGTGTGTGTGTGTGTAAGTAATATAAACAGCATTTTGCAATGTTTCGCCAAAAGGAGAATTATCATTGGCATCAAATGTAACTAGAGTGTTAAGAAAGACCTATATTGCTAGAAATAAGAGTTAAAGCGCTCTAATGCTGTAGTTAATACACTTGAATGAAAACATATACTAACAGAGACCATAACTGTCCGAAAAATGCCGATCGAGAATTCTTAATATTCACATCAGTTTCAGCAATTTCCGTTGCCTCATCGGTTAAGCCTGCTCGGTTGTTCGGCTTTTCTCGGATATGTTTCGTCATTAGTATTTATGTTTTCATCATCCAAATTATTGGATGATTTAACAATTCTTTAATGTATATATATAAAATCAATATAACAGCAAAAAGGAGAACTATAATTGTCACTAAATGTGACTAGGGTGTTATGAAACACCTACATTGCTAGAAATAAGAACTAAAGTGCTCTAATGCTGTAGTTAAAGCACATGAATTTATATATATATATATATATATATATATATATATATATATATATATATATATATATATATAAAATTTATTAATAAGGGTAGAAATTGATATTAATTAATTAAAACCAGTGGTCTAGCATATTAAAAAAATCCGAAGATTAAAATTATATTACATACAAAAAAAAGAGGAATGACCAGCAAAAGTGGACTCCTATATGCTAGAAATAGATGCCGAATATATTCGGCATATGAGAACATATTCTTCGTGGTTAGATGATTCGGCATCTATTTCTAGCATATAGGAGTCCACTTTTGCTGGTCATGCCTCTTATTTTTGTATGTTATATATATATATATATATATATATATATATATATATATATATATATATATATATATATATATATATATATATATATATATATATATATATATATATATATATATATATATATATATATATATATATATATATATATGTATATATATATATATATATGTGTATGTATGTATATATATATGTATGTATGTATGTATGTATGTATATGTGTATATACACTGTGTTTTAATATTTCGCTTTGGCATCATGAGAATAATAACCTAGTATAGAACTCAATACAAGTTTGCTTCAGAACGAAGTGTTAGACGAGTGTCGATTGGTAATAAGAAAATGAGATGACAAAGATCAAAAACAGTTATGCTATGAACTTCATTAGCTCACTGCTTTTTTCTGCAATAGAGTGCAGTGGACTCAAAGCTGAGTGCGTGAATAACACCCTATGGCTTCATTGGACACTCGAATATTAAGTGCAATTTAAGGCGGCGAGCTGGTAGAAACGTTAGCACGCCGGGCGAAATGCTTAGCAGTATTTCGTCTGTCTTTACGTTCTGAGTTCAAATTCCGCCGAGGTCGACTTTGATTTTCATCCTTTTGGGGTTGATAAGTTAAGTACCAGTTGCGTATTGGGGTCGATGTAATCGGCTGGCTCCCTCCCCAAAAATTTCGGGCGTTGTGCCTAGAGTAGAAAATAATATGAAGTGCAATTTATTTGAACAGAGGCCTTGTGTATTATATAAGGAAGGCTTTCTTAGTGAGAAAGTCATTATTGATGTATATAAAAAAAATGATTATATCTAAAAGGTAATTAGATTTAATAGTAGAGTTATATGTGTGTATATATATATATATACATATATATATATATATATATATATATATATATATATATATATATATATATATATATATATATATACATGTACGCACTCACTCAAAAACAAACGCAGAAAGACATAGACAAACGCACACAACACACGGATTCACAAGTACATGCATACACGCAAACAGACATACTCATGAATATATATATATATATATATATATATACACATATATATACATACATATCTATATGTATATATAAATATGAATATATATATATATATATATATATATATATATATATATATATATATATATATATATATATATATATATACATTACAATTAAAAGGGTAAAGGATTATCAATTTGTTAATAAATTAATAATTAATAATTTTTACCAAGCCCTTCGGTATGTAAGCACCATTATCGGTGTGGAACTTATTTAAAAGCTCTTATACATTTATAAACAAAATTAAGGGATCAGCAACAGGTTGCTTCAACACATTGAACTCCGGTATGTGGTGAAGCAACCTGTTGCTGATCCCTTAATTTTGTTTATATATATATATATACAGAAAACAAAAGATGAAGACAGGTGAAGAAAAAGCAAGCAAGTGTACTCGTTTAACGCTCGGGAAAAATAGAAAAATCTTTCATGTTTCGAGCCTACACTCTTCATCAGAACTGATTGAGAAGAAAAAAAGACGGAGAGAACGAAAAAGAACAGAGAAAGAAAAGGGAAGTGTAGGGATTAACGGTTCTATATATATATATATATATATATATATATATATATATATATATATATATATATATTAATGCATGTATATAAAATGATTAAATAATTAGCAACGTACAGCAACTTGTAAAGAAATACCACTGTAGAGGACTGTGATGGCCAACGCAATGTGCAATGCTGCGATCATAACTGATACTGCTTTTTCTCTCATGACGGCATCATCGCGAAATGAGATTACGATAAGCATACAGGAGAAGATGATGGTGAACACAAGGAGAGTGACTATATAAATGGAGAAGTATGTGTTGACTTGATGTAGCAGCTCCATTATTCCATCGTATTTCTTTTGTAGATGTATCAACTTGCTGTCAATGTCACTAGTTGTTTGTTCTTTATCGTCGAGGAGTTTCAGTTTTTGTGAAAGGGCGTGCAGCTCGCAACAGATTATTTTCACGAAAAAATAAAGTAGCACAACGTCGCTGAATATTCCAGAAGCGATAAACCAGCTTAAAATCCCGAAGTTTATCATTTCAAAAATTCTATTCCTCCATTTTGGTACGAATTGTAAAGTTCTCATGGTGAATGGTACATCAGTAGAAGTAACGATATTTAATATATTAACAATTATTATGATAGTCGAAAATCCTATCATCAGTTTAATTTCCATTTTTAATTTTTTGAAATAGTTTTGCTCACTCAGAGAAACATCGTAAGTCGTGAATTTCTCAAGTAACTTTTTGCTATATACGATGTTGAAGATGAATTTCATACAATGTTTTGAAATTTCTATAAAATAAAACAGAAAGAAATTAAAATAAACAACAGCTGTTCCTTTGTTCAACCAAATATTAAATGAAATACATAAGCGTATTATATTCCAAATATAAAAGAGTAAAACAATACTTTTGAAAACTTTGAACAAGTTTTTTTGGTGTTTGGAGAGATAACATGAGGGATAAAACTCTTGACCGGAGAGCGCCGTAAAATGTAAAGCAGGTTTTAAAACGTGCATCAGTATTTCTTCACGTGAATCTTGTGTTGGTCGCCTGTGGTCCATATTGATGGATTCATTGCAGGGACATACATCAGTACAAGAGATGACAAAAGGAGTTACATTATAGCTTTGTGAACATGTATTACTTGGTTCGTTTTCTGTCATAGCTGCTACACGGGGTTTCGGCAGAAGTTTTGCGATTATTTTGTTTCTCTTACCAGGCATCAGGTAACTGTCTTCCACTATAGTGGCTTTACTGTGGTTCTTGTGATGGTAGCGTGGGAAAATATATTGAGTGTGACGGCTGTAGTGGTGTTAGTAGTGGTAGTGATAGTGGTTATATTGGTACTAGTAATTGCTGTGAAGTCGGGTGCTATTTTATTCTCTGGTTATTAAATGCTCCAATTCATCAGTTACGGCCACAAAGATCATGTACACATTATTAAAAGACGATAATGAACTCGGATCTAAAATCTGATATTTTTTAAAGTGTTTCATACAGATGAAGGTTCAGTCCTACTCGAAGGACGATAAAATAATGTTGAGATGATATACGATATTCGGGAATGAACCAGAGATCATTGGTCCAACTTTGATGCATAGAATATGATATACTATTCAGTTATTGTGGATAACGTGATGTTGAGGTTATGCATGTAGGATAGTATTCAACTGATTATGTATATGTTATAGCTTTGAGATGGCGTGAATATAATGTAATGTTTAATTGATGAATATAATATAATGTTGATGTGGTTTATATATTTTGTTGGCATGATGCATAAAAGATTCAGCAGTTGCCGTGGAAAAAAAAACAATCACACACTGGAGTCCTGATACTATTTACATATGTATTTATATATCAATACTCACCATTCTCTCACATTCATGCACAAACCCGCACACAAACGCAAACACACCGTGGTCATACACACGTACAGATATGTACATACAACATACAGGCTTGTCACGCAAACAATATATCGGTATCACCCATTATTGTATGTATGTCATAGATAAAACGATATAGTATTGACGATCAGACGATTTGATTTAGAATATCTCTTGCAGCAGGATTCGTTTTTGTTAGCTAGCTTGAGAAGGACATGAACGACACATATTGTCATTGGCTTTACCTCTATAATTACATCCTTTTTCCTGAATGATAACTTACAGTCGGTGGAAGTCACAGATATAAAGCTAAGCAGACCAATGCCAATTCGGTGTTTCTTCACATGTTTTTTGCCATCGGAAGGCCTATATATACAACGCTATTTTACTGTCGACGTTATAAATCAAAATCATTGTACATTTTAAAATCAAAGCACTATAATCATTGAACCGTCACTAATGATCCTATGAAATCCATGGACACAACCACATTTCCTACATTGACTACTCTCACCTTAAAACATGTATAACGGCCTTATGACTTAACAATATTCAGTCAATACTTCCCTTAGAAGAGAATATCGATCGGTGAATCCTTTTTTTAAAATCATTATAGCTCATTTAGAACTGAGCATTTTACTGATATATGTGTGTGTGTATACATGTGTGTATGTATCTGTGCGTATAGTTATAATATGCATTATAGTTATGCATGAATACGCATATATGAAAAATGCATCCATATACATAGATGGATTGGCGAATAGTTGCTTTTATAAACGAAGGAAAAAGTAGTTTGAAAATAAAGTAGTTTGAAAATAAAGTAGTGTGTGTATATTTAATTAGTAGCTGTAGCTCTCTGCCTTGTCATTAATGTATCACGTTTACAATTATTGAAATAACCGAAACAGGGAAGCAGCGTGAGTATAGATAAGCAAGAATATTCACGCATTTGCATATTCGCAAATGCAATATGACTGTCAACAATCTTCCAAGATTTGGTAAGTTTATTGAAAAAAAAGAAAAAAAACAGGAAATCAGTGACAGTTATCTATTAGCTTGTCAAGCGCAGACTATATGGTATATTCATTTATCACGTGCGTAAAAAAAAAATACATAAGGGAGGAAAGTGGTCATGATTTATATAGTTTTAGTATATGATGAATAAATTTATACCCTTTTCTAATCATATGATCCTCTTTTTAAGTTTTAGCAAATATATGCCTAAATTAAAATATTTCATATAGTTTTCAGCTAGGAATTTTTCAGGCGTGGCTGTGTGGTAAGAAGCTTGCTTCCCAACTACATGGTTCTGGATTCAGCCCCACAGCATGGCACCTTGAGCAAGTGTCTTCTGCTATAGCTTCGGGCCGACCAAAGCCTTGTTAGGTGCCATGTCCACCGCTTTGTGTTTGTCACTGCTTAACAACCGATGCTGGTGTGCTTACGTTCCAGTAAATTAGCAATTCGGCAAAAGAAACCGATAGAATAAGTACTGGGGTCGATTCATTCGGCCAAAAATTTCTTCAAGTCGGTGCCCCAGCATGGCCGCAGTCTAATGACTGTAAAAGATAAAAGATAAAAATAAAAAGAATCAGTAAGATTCATCATCACCGATCGTTTGTTACTAATCGCAAAAAGCTGCAATAGAATAACATACTTCTAAAGACAGGGATAACAACATCGAGAACTATCAATGTTCGGATGGGTGAGGTAGTGTCTATAAGGGATCAACAACTCTAATATATGCCTTTCTAAAGCATTAGTTTATCGAGCTACGGTGTCCCTTACCGAAAATAGCGAAGTAAAAAGTAGAGCTTGCCGAAAATGCCTTTAAAGAATGTTCTTGTAACAAATATATTCATTCAGACACTCTACGTGTGTAGAGACATTACCTTTCAGATTGAAGCTTGAGTCCCGAGTCAGTTCAGCGTTCTAGACTAATTTGTGAATATATTGGCTAACGCCTAATAAACCCAAAACTTTGTCCTCCTGTGCAGATATCGGCAGCAGCAAACGTCCTTGTTTAATGACTCCACAACTGCACCAGCTCGTCCAAGTCATTTTAGGACTTCAGACTCTCAGTTAATGCCGCTACAAATCTCATTGCCGAGATAAGTTAAGCGGTCAACAAATTCAACATTGTCACCTGCAGCAGAGACAGACGAGATGAAGTCCTCTAAGAAGCCACTGAAAGACTGGATCTTTCTCTTGACCCAAGAGACTCTACGACCTCATTCAGTGAAAGGAGAGCGCTCCTAAAGACATGTAAAAACTCAACAAGAATATTTTCCTCATCAGCAAAATCTAGGTTCGTAATTCTAGTTTCACCAATGAGCGAACCACAAGTTGATTGAGCCACCATTTGGCCAAGTATCCAATTCATGCCGACATTGAACAGAGTGAGAACCAGGACACACTGTGATGGACCCCAGATCTAATTGGGGAAAAGTTAGATGTTGAGCCCCCAATCCGAACCACATTGTGTGCAAGGCCACCATGGATCCAATTATTTGAGAAGGTATACCTCACAGCTCTAGAATCCTCCAAAGTACATCCTAGTCCACCGAGGCAAACGCCTTGCGAAGGTCTACATAGGCTACAAGCAACCCCTGCCGAAAGCTCTCTTCACATTCAATGAGAACACAAAGAGCCAGGATTCTGTCCGCAGTTGATCACAATGGCGTGAACTCTAACTACTCGGCCGCTGATAATTTCGCACTTCGTTCAAAATGACCCTGGTAAAGAACTTACCGGACACTGAGATGTGTGTAAGAGCCCAATAATTGTTGCAGTGTGGTGATCGCCTTCACCTTTCCAGCGCGGAATAATTATGCCCCTCTTCCAGTCAGGCGGTATGATGCTGCTGCTCCAGATTGAGCAAAGTCTCGGGTCTTTAAATCTCTGATCCTCCCTGTCTGCTTTATACACATCCAAACACACACAGACACACACGCACACGCGCACACACACACACACACACACACACACACACACACACACACACACACACACACACACAGTCATAAATACTGGGCACAGCTACATAGACTAACCCTCGGGACCGAATCCATCACCGCGAAGAGAGTGAATAATTGACAAATTTTAAGTGAATACATGCAACTGAAGTCGCGATTGCAGGTCGCACGTGGGTGTCGGGCCGAAAACTAGCGTTCGACAGCGACAATACCGTCGGTTTTTCGCATTGGTGGCGGTACAAACATTCGACTGAGACCGATGCATACGGGACGCCGCATCAGCCGCGCGCAGCGTGCGGATCCGGCCGTGAAGCGGCTTCACACCTTTTCATTTTGGTGACTCTAGATAACTATCAGTAGGTTAGTACAGGCTGGGCTCAACTAGCCTTTGCGTGACGTGTTCCCTGCGGTTCCGCTCTATCAACTGTCGACGCCCCGGTAATGCCGATCATGGAGGTAAGAGATACCAAGGAATCAGGGTTCGATTCCGAAGAAGGAGCATGAGAATCGACAACCACATCTAAGGAAAGGAACAAGCGCACAAATTACCTACTTCCAACACGGGGAGGTAGTGTCGAAAAATAAAGATGCGAAGCTCTGACGAGGCTCCATTATCGGAATAAGTACACTTCAAATCCATTAACGAAGATCGGTCGGAGAAATTCCAGGTCCAGTGACGTATGTTAAAATTGCTGCATTTTAAAAGCTTGTCGTCGTAATTCGGGTCTCGGAAATGTGTTACAGCACATTCGGGTCGGCTGCACCTTCACAGGCACGCCCCGAACTCATCTGCGTCAGGCGTCTTTTCGTACTTCATATATGTATGCATTTATTTACATTTTATTTACAGCAAAGTAATCAGCTCTTCTATGTTCTGCTCTGTTTTGGAGAGGACAACCCTCACTTCTGGTGAGACATCCAATCGATTTCGTGACTTCGTTTTGATGGCAAAGAGAGTGGAAAACGCGGTCTCACACTCATTGATGACTGGAAATGGCATCAGTAGTTTAAGAGACAACTTTGCATCATCAAGATATAACCGTGCCATTTCAATCCAAAAGTCAGAACAGCACATTTCACGGAAAAACATTTTGCATCTCGATCATTGACCAAATCAATGAACTGCTCTTGAATTAAATTGTCTTCTGTTGGCTGATCGCTAACAGGGTGTTCTTGATAAAGCGGTAGTATTTGTCAAAAAAGAGAATATTTCTCTGCTAAGTATTGACATGTGCTGTTTCATGAGTTCAATGATATTGTCATCTACATGAAGCACGTTTTCATCAATAAACAGGTTTAGTTGAGGAAATGATGCAAAGTTCTTTCTATCCAACATTGGATGCCAAAGTTCAAGCTTCATTTTGAGAGCAGTTAGTTTTTCAGGAGAATGAAGCATGGTTGTAACATTCCCTTGCAGTGAAAGAGTGATGGCATTAACGGACTCGAATATGACACCAACAATGCCAAACAGATCAGAAAACGAACATCTGGGAATCTGGCGTGCAAATCTGATCTGGCGTCTTGTAAAAAAAAAACGTGGATTTCTTTTCGTAGAAAGAAAACACCTCTTTATTGTTTTCTTCTCGGAAGCCATCTCACTTGTGTATGCAACAGAAGCGTTTCGAATTCAGAATCACTTTCTTTGCACAACTCTGCAAATAAACGGGAGTTGAGTGCGTTCTCTTTGATGAAGTTCACCGCTGTAATCCCGTAATTCAGAACATTTAACTTATCAAGCTTGGTTTTCCCCATTAGTGTTTGTCGATAAATTATGTTCTGTGTACCAATAGCACCTGGGGATTTTTCTTTCACAAAAGTCTGAAAACCAAAACGGCAACTAAGCATTGCCGGAGCGCCGTCGGTGCATATTCCAATGACATGCTCTCTGATATCATGTGTCTCAAAAAGTTTGTTCACTTTGTTAAATATTTCCTTTGTGGTTGTTTTGGTACTGAGGGTTTCGAAAAGCAGGAATTCGTCCTCCAGGTGATTGCTATGTATATAACGTACATTAACACACATAGACGCACATTTGGGGTAAGTTGGAAACATTCATCGTTTCATCAGGATGGATCACGAAAAAGTTCAAAAGCGAATTGTGAATCCTAGAGACCAACTACGACAGAATGTTATCAGACAGCTCAGTTATTCGTCTGCTGACAGTATCGTTTAAGAGAGACATGCTTCAGCTTCTGAAGTTCAGAACTTCCTAGCACATTCGATATGATAACTCTGCAGCAAGGCAATATCAACTCTTCGCCAATATTGTGGGGCTTTTTGGTAACAGTTATGTTCCTTGAAACCTCGTAGGATGCCTTCAAACCAACCGTAATGTCCAGCGAAAACATTCCTGTGTCATCAAGTCTGGATTTCGTCAATCCTTCGGCTTCGTGTCTGAAGAAGTTTACATCTCTATTTATTGAACTGGGATGCTTCGTTTCGAAGTGCCTCTTTAATTAGCTGGGCTTTAGTGTAGTAGACACCAAAACCTCGGAACACAAAACACACCGTGGGTTCATTCTCCGTCAGACTTTATCACAGTAAAATCGAATTTCAAATAAGATTCGTCATATCTCATTTTCTCTTTCGGAGGCATTATAAAAAAGATAAAATTCAGTAAACCAATTTCATATAACTACGTTGTATATTTATTTCGCATTTGTCATATACTACGGGATGCACAAATTATCAACAAAGCTTACCTCTCACTATCAATTATTGAAGAAATCCATAGTTTTATCTGTGGATAAACCTCCTGATCGAGAAGGTGATATAAATAACGGTACTTTGTATCTCGGATAAGAATATCTCTCGATAGAAAATGTGCATTGACTCCTGTAAGAATATAGAATCATATTTGCCGTCTACGTGTGTGGAAAAAATATAGCAAATATGAACGAAACATGCTCACGCGCGCACAGACATACTCGCTTAAGTATATATTAGTAACAATTAAGCAATGGCAACAGGTAAAATACATAGGACAAGATACAGTCAAGGTAATTACCCTCTTTCTTCAGCTGTTAAATGGAGTTCAAGGTAATTTAGGTGCCTTAATCGGCACCTAAATTACCTTCAAAGCTCTCAAGTTCGTACTTAAAATCGCACAAGTATAAAATCGCATAAGTTAAATATTAGCCTGAATTTCAAAGATAAACAAACAATGCGATATGAAGTAACGGAGGATATTAATTAAAAGGCTTTGGAAAACAAGAAAGAAAAGTATATAACTACAAAACGGAGATGATTTTGCGAAGTGTAACTCTATAAGGAATGAAAGTACATGGTCTGATGTTTAGCCCTTGAAAAAAAGGAGTGACAGGACGGAAATCAAAGGGACCAGTAGCAGGTCCGGGGTAAGAACCCCACACGCGCGCGCAAACAAGGCTGTAAAATTAGAATCGCATAAAGACGTAAAGGTATTATGAGAATGAGAAAATCATGCAGAAAAGGGGAGGAAAGAGAGAAGGAATTGAGCAAGAAGAAAAGATGGAAGAGTAAACGAGTGTTACAAAGAAGGAGAGAGAGAGAGGGGGAGAGAGAGAGAGAGACGGACAGAGAGAGAGAGAGACGGACAGAGAGAGAGAGAGACAGACAGAGAGAGAGAGAGAGACGGGCAGAGAGAGATAGAGAGAGACGGACAGAGAGAGAGAGAGAACGAGAGAGAGGGGGGCGGAACGGAGAAGTAGAAGACAAAATGTTATAGAGAAAATAATTGCTGAAAGAGAGACAAATTTAGGCAAAACATTTTGCGTGGTAAAATAAAACACATAAAACACAGATAACATATAAAATACACAGGACAAGATACAAACTTGCTGTTCAGTAAGATGGAAGCAATTTCAAAACTTCACTTCTATTTGATGGTAACAAAATCTTTTGTTTATATATATATATATATATATATATATATATTCTTTTATTCTTTTACTTGTTTCAGTCTTTTGACTGTGGCCATGCTGGAGCACCGCCTTTAGTCGAGCAAATCGACCCCAGGACTTATTCTTTAGAAGCCTAGTACTTATTCTATCGATCTCATTTGCCGAACCGCTAAGTTACGGGGACGTAAACACACCAGCATCGGTTGTCAAGCGATGATAGGGGGGACAAACACACACATACAAACATATACACACACATACTTATATATATATACATATATACGACGGGCTTCTTTCAGTTTCCGTCTACCAAATCCACTCACAAGGCTTTGGTCGGCCCGAGGCTATAGTAGAAGACACTTGCCCAAGATGCCATGCAGTGGGACTGAACCCGGGACCATGTGGTTGGTAAGCTAGCTACTTACCACACAGCCACTCCTACACCTATATATATATATATATGTGTGTGTTTTACAGTGATCCCCTTCTTTAATCTTTTCATCTTCTTTTCTTCTCTCTTTTTCTTCCTTTTTTTCTTCTCCCACTTCTCCCTCTAGTGCGCATGCATTTGTATATACAGTCTAATGAAATTTTCACATTATATTCATAATAATACGCATGTTTTAATAAATGTGACGTTATTATTTTATTATACCGGTATGTTTTGTTTTTTTTTCTCACAGTAAATGGTATGTAAAATGTGCAGTTTGGCTTGATTAGCTGGACAACGCTTTTCTTTAACCAAATAGTCAATTTTGTGTTATACCATGAGAGAAGCAGTTTTAGCCGGGAATTGAACGGCTTGCCCTAAAAGAAGAACTAATCTTTATACAAGATATTGCACCTCGACAGGGAGGCCGCGATTCGCAAATGGTTGAATGGAAAATTCCCCGGAAGAAGAATTGGAATCGAATCTACAGCTATACTGTACTAGCACGCTAGGATCTCTTCTCATGTTTATTTCAAAAGCGAAATAAGGTGTATTTCACTGGCCCTAGATATATAATAGAAGTGAAAGTATTTCGGTTCTTTTTTCCGAGATTTCAGCTGAGATATTCCAGAATCCTGTGTTGGAACGACAAAAGAAAGATATTGAATTTAGAGGTCTCCATGTAGAAATTCCTACAGAGTTAGCGACTCAATATAATTAAAACTTGTATTCTCAATAAATTGCGTATTATTATGAATATAGTGTACAAATTCGAAATAGATATTTTGAATATTATCAATACTGGTTTTAAAATTCTGGCACAAGGCCAGTAATTTCAGGGAGGAGATAAGTCAATTTCATCGACCCCAGACCCCAGTATTCAACAAGTACTTATTTTATCGACCTCGGCGGAATTTGAACTCAGAACGTACAGTCGGCCAACATGTCGCTGCCTTGAAAAATATTAATATTAATATACATACATACATATACACAGACACACACATGTATGTATATATATATATATATATATGAGTGTGTGTGTATTGTCGTGGCACTCCGTCGGTTACGACGATGAGAGTTCCAGTTGATCCGATCAATGGAATGGCCTGCTCGTGAAATTAAAGTGTAAGTGGCTGAGCACTCCACAGACACGTGTACCTTTAACCAGTTCTCGGGGAGATTCAGCGTGACACAGAGTGTGACAAGGCTGGCCCTTTGAAATACAGGTACAACAGAAACAGGAAGAAAGAGTGAGAGAAAGATGTGATGAAAGAGTACAGCAGGGTTCACCATCACCCCCTGCCGGAGCCTCGTGGGGCTTTGGGTGTTTTCGCTCAATAAACACTCACAATGCCCGGTCTGGGAATCGAAACCACGATCCTACGACTGCGAGTCCGCTGCCCTAACCACTGGGCCATTACGCTTCCATACACATACACACACACACACACATGCATTATACATATCTGCTAAAGTCTGTGTGTTCGTGTGTGTATGTATGTAAGTACTGCACACATAATAACAAATAGATAAATAAATGAATAAACATACAGCAACTTGTATAGAAATACCACCGCAGAGAATAGAGATTGCCAAGAAGGCTTGTGTTACTGTCATTGATGTGACAACCAGTTTTTCATCAACGTCAACATCCGTCTGAAATATAATGTAGATCAGCGTGCAAGTGACAAGAATAGCAAACAAGAACGTCATGACTACACAAATGGAGAAGTAGGTGTTGACTTGTTGTAGTAGCTCCATTATTTCTTCGTATTTCTTCTGTAGATGAATGAACTTACTGATAACTGTTTGTTCTTGGTCGTCTCTCACTGTTTCTTGCTGGTCATCGAGCACTTTCAGTTTTTGTGAGAGGGTATGCAGCTCACAGCAGATTATTTTCACTAAGAAATTAAGTAGTAAATCGTCGCTGAGTATTCCAGAAGCGATAAACCAGCTTAAAAATACGGTGTTTATTATTTCAAAAGCTTTGTTCTCGCACATTGGTATATGTAATAAAGATCCCACGGTAGATTCCGTAAATGTAGTCGAAGACAATACGGTTATTATTGTTATGCTCGTTATTATTACGAAAGTTGAAATCTTCACCGATAATTTAGCCTTCCGTTTTAATTTCCTGAAATATTTTTGTTCTGTCATAGGAAAATACGCCGTGAATTTCTCTAACAATCTTCTGCCATATACGATGTTAAAGATGAGCTTCATACTATGTTTAAAAACTTCCATAGAATAAAACAGCACGAAGTTCAAATAGACTATAAATTTTCCTTGAGTCGCATTTATGTCAAACATGAAATATAACCGTATTATATTCAAAACCAAAAACAGTAAAACGATACACTTAAAAACTTTACATAAACATTGTTGGCGTTTAGTGAGATAACCTGATGGATAAAATTCTTGACCGGAGAGCGCCGTAAAATGAAGTACAGGTCTAAAAACGTCCACCAGAGTTTCTTCATTTAAAAACTCTGTTGGTTGCTTGTGGTCCACATCAATAGACTCCATGCAGTTAGACACAACAGTGCTCGAGATGACAGCCCTAGTAAGGTGATTGTTTTCCGAATATGTATTCCTTGGTTCGTCTTCTGGCATAGTTGCTACACTGGGATTTGACAGCAGTTTTGCAATTATCTTGTTTCTTTTACCCGGCATTTGGTAAATATATGGTATAGTGGCGCTGATACTTCTGTAGTGGTGGGTTCTGGAATAGTTGAGGAGGCTGTAGTACTGGTGATTATATTAGTAGCTGGTTACTGAGGCCTTGGTGATAGCTGTGTTAGTGGTGACTGTAGTGATGTTGACTTTAATAAAGGCAGCAATAGTAGCGATGATGCTTGTATTGGTGATAGTATTTGCAGTGGTAGTTGCAGCTAAATTTGTGGTGATGGTATTTATTGTGATGGCGGCCACTATGGTAGTGGTGGTACTGTTGCAAGTGGCTGAAGTAGTAGTAACCGCAGTGAGGTAGTAGTTACACTAATTGCAGTAAATATATTGTGCTGTGTTGGCCTGTTATTCTACGCATTGATCTTAAAACATACCAATTCAGTGATAAATTATTCAAGATGAAATCAATTAGCAAGAGCTAAAACAAACAAAATAAACGACTGACTCGTAGATCTTACAGCTGTTGTTGTTTAACCCCAACTCAGCTCTGATTGAGCAAGCCTATAAACAATGTTGTTCTTGTTATGACCATTCCGTGAATTTTATATCGGAGATTATATTGTGCATGATGTGCTTTCCTTTCTAAGATAACAGGATGTGATTTCAGAAGGATTTTACAGCTATGTCAAGCGAATGCAGTGGACAACGGAGAGTGTCCTGCGTGGCGTCATGTGGTGCAAAGTGGATCACGGTACTAAAGGTTCGTATTTTCTCCGAAGACAGTAAAATACTATTGAGATGATGGGCGGCACTCGGGATATAAGCATAGAATCTCTTGCTTCAGACTTGGAAGAGAAATCATCTCCAGTAACGATATATATATATATATATATATATATATATATATATATATATATATATATATATATATATATATAAAACTTTGATGGGTGACGTACAAAATAAAGTGTCCACGTGTGTGTTGCATATAATACAGTGTTGAGAGAGTGCTTATAACATAGTGTTGATATGGTTCATATAATATAGTACGGTGTTAAAATTATATGTCTATGTGTGTGTGTGTGTGTATATATATATATATATATAAAACAATGTTGACGTAATGTAATGAGGTATATAATATAGCACTGATGTGAAGTATATAGACTTAGCAATTGTAGCAGCAGAAGAACTATTCACAGAATGAAAACTTTACATTATTTGCATATGCATTTATCCATTAGCAGCTAATGTCCATTATCTCTTGCTCTCCCTCTCTCTCCCCCTCACTCTCTCTCTCTCCCGCACTCTCTCTCTCTCTCTCACTGTGTGTATGTTTGTGTGTGTGTGTGTGACATACACACTCTTTCTCTCCTTTATCATACACGCTCTCTTTGCGCATTATCTCTCTGCGCATTCTCTTTCTCTCCCTCTCTCTTCCTATTTCTCTCTCTAACCTACACACATACATGCACGCAAACATGCATACATCCAAAGCGCACACATACCCAAAAGTTGTTGGCACTCCGTCGTTTACGACGACGAGGGCTCCAGTTGATCCGATCAACGGAACAGCCTGCTCGTGAAATTAACGTGCAAGTGGCTGAGCACTCCATAGACACGTGTACCCTTAACGTAGTTCTCAGGGATATTCAGCGTGACACAGTGTGACAAGGCTGACCCTTTGAATTACAGAGACAACAGAAACAGGAAGTAAGAGTGAGAGAAAGTTGTGGTGGAAGAGTACAGCAGGGGTTCGCCACCATCCCCTGCCGGAGCCTTGTGGAGCTTTAGGTGTTTTCGCTCAATAAATACTCACAACGCCCGGTCTGGGAATCGAAACCGCGATCCTATGACCGCGAGTCCGCTGCCCTAACCACTGGGCCATTGCGCCCCCACTCATACATACCCACATACACTTGAAAGAAACATAAATTCATGTCACCACCCATTATTACCTCCGCCTTGGCGAAGGCGGAGGTGTTGTTTTCAGTCGTGTTTGTTAGTTTGTCCGTGGACAAGATATCTACAGAACCGCTGGATAGATTCGGATGAAACTTTCAGGGATGTTTGGCCGCGTGAATGGCACGAACTGAGATTAGATTTTGGGATCGATACCAGACAGGGATTCTGGATTATTTTTCCTGTTTTTTTACTTAATTTTTGAGAGCGGTCGAGTTCATTTTTAGTATTCTCGGTTGTGAGAGCAATCGAGTTTATTTCAGATATTCCCATTTTAAAAATCATTTCTGGCTAATCGTTGAGAGAACGTTGGTGTTGTCTTGGTGGAAGTTTGTGCTCTCTGAGTGCTCTTGTTAATATTATATCATTGATAAATAGATAATTTATCAAAGACCAAAACAAGCGATCTGGTTTCAATTCCATCTTTCAACGAGATTCATTTCATTTCTTTCTGTCTAACCACTTTGTGGAAGATATGAACTCCACATCTTATTGCCTTTACACTACATGTTTGTGTCTCCATGCCTCAATAGTAACTCAGTGCTATGTTATTTAAGTCATGACATCATGTCATACAGATATATCTTGGCTCTAGTTTGAACCTTCACCATCCATTATATGCAAATAAGAATAATAACGATGATGATTTCCTTATAAAACACCAATGATTTACAAGCATATAGAGAACCATACAGAATAATGCAATATAATATGATACGATATGATATATGGCGTTAAATGGAAGTAAACACTAGAAATAATATAAACAAGGAAACAACAATTTAAACAAAAAAAATCTCGAAAGTGTGGTGGGAAGATATTCAATGGCTGCTCGTGAAGACCCCACGAAACCACGATCACCCTGACAACTAAAGTAAGTAGCCTCTCCCTATTTTCCCTCTCTTTACAGGTGCATGCTTAGAGTAAGCAGAGGGATAAAAGTGTTGCGTGAAAGTTACCAGCATGTGGTGAAAAAATATCCTCGTTTCAAACACCTATTTCCTCAGCTGCTTGTTCATTGCCTTTAAACGGAATAAGAATATAAGAGAATTATTGACCTCTATTTCTGACTCCAAGAAAACGAACATTGGTGTATCTACACGCTGTACCTTGAAGAACAGCCGCAAGAGAGGCAAGCACTGTTCATTGTGCAACAACATGAGTGAAGTGAATTCCATCAGGAATCATAACAGAAATGTTATGATTTATACAGAGGGTGGGACATGTAGAGATTCTCATTTAGTGTCCGCTGCACATTTCGTTTCAAGCGGCTTCAATTTTGAAGAAGACTTGAAAGTGCATATTCTCAGAAAATATTCTGAATCTGCTTCGCTTTCTCTTCTCAGAATGTATGAGGAGAAATATGTTTGCGGGTTATTAGCATCACGCCTTGGAGGAATGAATAAGATGACAGGAGAATATCATCAAATTTATACAAAACTGTTTGATTAAATATTCTTCCTTTTCTCCTTTTTCTTTCTTTTTTCTGTTTTTTTTTTTTTCGCCTGTTATAAAATTGAAACTTAAAAACTGATGATATCATTCCATCAACGTGTGGACGCTGGTTACTCTCGTTCATACTTTACGTTTAAATTTCTATAATTTTGAATTTTTATCACTTCTTATTTTGAACTTGACAAAGACTGTCTTACTGTTGAAATGTCGTTCAACCAATGAAATATCTATTACAATCGAATACTGTATCAGGTTAACAGCTGTGGTCAGCCAGCATCTTTACTGAACCCCTGCTGAGCGAGAGGCCTTCCCCTAATGGTCCAGTTTCATTTTCGTTGTTACAGTCAGAGTTTCTTCGGAGACTCGTCTCTCAAAATATTAGGTAAGGTCACGTTCGTCACCATCGTCATCACCACCATTATTTTTCGACATCTGAAACTTTCAAGCAACTTCCCATTGCATCATTGGTTGCACCTCTGTGCTGGTGGGGTGGTGTGTGTGTGCTAAATTGTCTTTCGGTGGGGCGGATATTGTATTGTATCAGTATGTTTTGTTATGGGCTTTGATCTGAGTCTTCTGTTGTATTAGTTTTTGTCTTGTGTGTTGCTTTTGCAGCGTAGGTTGTGTTCTTCTGTTGAGTATTGGCATTCTATGGGACATGTGGGTTTAGCTCATTTTGTTTGGTGTTTACAGTATGTGTTTATTCTTGTATGTATTTCTGGGTGGGGTGTTGCATAGTAATGTGTGTAAACCATAAATCAACTATTTCATAGTATTTATGAATATCTGTCCACCGCTCTTCCTCTTTTGGTTGGTTTTGTTATGGGTACCGTTTTTTCAGCGTTTACTTTTCAACTGAACACCGTCTATGGACATGTGTTGATGTTCCTTTCGTAATTATTACCATAATTATAATTATTATTGATGTATCAGCGAGAGACCGAGAAGAAATAGCAATGTGCACATATACAGAGGTCTTGTATAGATATGGATGCATATGTAATTAAAATGCAAAATTTGAAATTTTACTCACAGGTTTGCAGTTTTCGTATAGAAATGTGTTTACATTTTTACGTACATGTTGCTATAATGGTTCATCTAGGGGAAGCTATTTTTTTTATATATGTACTAGCAGAGATACCCGGCCTTGCTCGGGATTAAAATGGCATAGATTTTTATTGCTTTACTTGTTTCAGTCATGTGACTGCGGCCATGGTGGAGCACCGCCGTTGGTCGAAGAGATCAACCACATGATTTACTCTTTGTAAGTGTAGTACTCGTTGTGTCAGTGTCTTTTACCAAACCGCTAAGTTACGGGAATGTAAACGCAGCAACATCAGTTGTGAAGCAATGGTGGGGGTACAAACACAAGACACAGGCACACACATATACAAACATACACATATATACGACAGTCTTCTTTCAGTTTCCGTGTAAGAAATCCACATAGTAAGCATATATATATATATATATGTTTTCGGTGCGAATGGCTTTATTATACGGTGCCGTATTTTACAATGCTGTAAATAATAATAATGGTATTTTTATATAAGCTTAAAGCTTATGCCGTTCACCGTGCAATGAGTAACGAAAATAGTCTAATAACAGAGCATATAAGCCCTCGACAGAAAAAAGAAGGCTTTCCCATCTGCGTGGGACGCGAACCCACATCCCTTTGTTAACATGAATAAGTGTGGTACCTTCACACAGATAGGAAAGCCTTTTTTTTCTGTAGAGTGCTTATATATACATATATATATATATATATATATATATATATATATATATATATATATATATATATATATATATATATATATATATATATATATATATATATATATATATATATATATATATATATATATATATATATATATATATATATATATATATATATATAATTCGAAAATATGAAGTTTCGTAACATTGTTTACTTAATAATCCAGTAAAAAGACGATATGAAAAAATCTGTTATGTTTCTCTCTCTCTCTATCTGTTTACACCGTATCTATTAGGGGACTTAACTCATGTTTGCAAGAGGGTGCAATTTGAAAATTGTTAGAATTGATAGTTTAAAATTATTTTTAATGCAAAAATTCACGTGTTAGGAAGCAACCAAAAAAAAAAAACAAAAAAAAACAAATGGCCGATTCCGGGCATTTTCGACGATGAGGAATCCATTGGTGCAACTCCCAGATTGCTATCTTGTAAGGTGTGGATTTCTATAGATGCAAAACACACACACACACACACACACACACACACACACACACACACACACACACACACACACACACACACACGCACACACACACAAACTGAGCTATACTGTTGGTATAGATTCTCCATATAAGCAAATTCCTTCTGTTTCCTGAGATGGCTTACATTTAGACATAGTTTTCTTTCATTGTTTTTGCGAATTCTTAATTTCTGCTTCGTGTTGGTTTCAGATTTTATCTATCTTCCGGCAGCTCACTGTCACATGTTCATGTTGTTTGGTGTTTGCTGCAGTATTATAATTATTATTATTATTATCATTATTATTATTATTATTATTATTATTATTATTATTATTATTATTCAGTAGTTTTATTTTTATAACGTGTTTTTACTTCACTACCGAGCGCAGCTCTGTGTGCCTTGGGTAGTGCTGTGGTTTGCTGTGATGCTCTTATGGTTACTGTATTGAAAGTGGATGTGTGCAGTGCCCAGTAGTGCAATTTTCTGTATGTTATATATATTTGTAAGTTCTAGTGTTTTTGTTATATATTTGTCTGAATATTTTTTTATTATACCTAAGGCACCTACTATGATAAGAATTGTTTCTGTTTATAGATTCCACATTCGAGTTACCTCTATTTCCAGGTCTTTGTATTTTGAAAGTTTCTTCATTTCTTTTAGGGAAACGTTGTCATCTGCTGGTATTGATACATCAATTAGAAAGCATTTTTTTCCTTCATGATCTTTGACAACTATATCTGGTCTATTGGCCTTAATTTCTCTATCTGTGTGTATTGGCATATTCCAGAGTATGGTTGCTTTCTCGTTTTCTGTGACCTTTTCTGGCGTGTGTTTATACCATCTTTTTTCTATTGTTATTCCATAGTGTTGGCATAGCTTCTAGTGTATGTAGGTCCCAGCTCTGTCGTGTCTGTGAATGTATTCCTTCTTAGCCAGGACTGGGCAGCCAGAGATAATATGATTTATTGTTTCTTGTCCATCACCACATATTCTGCAGTTACTTGTTATGTTTCTTTTCATTATATGTTTTTGATAATTTCTGGTGGGGAGGCTTTGGTTTTGTGCAGCAATTAAAAATCCTTCAGTCTCTGCTTTGAGTCCTGAGCTTCTCAACCATTGCTGGGATTTTTCTCTGTCTATTTCTTTTGCATTTAGTTTAGCCCAGTATTTACCATGTAGGGGCTTTTCTTGCCATCGTCATTATGGCTCACTAGGGAGTGATGAAAACCATAACATCACACTACCTATCATAAAAATCAAGAACGTTGCAATTTTTTAAAAGTAAGCCCCTATTAATAATCAGACGACCGTAACAAATGCATAAACATCACAACAGTTCCCATATTTATTGATTTTATGTGTTATGCACTTTACGATGCCACAAACACGTAATCAATAT
>NC_142935.1:94641699-94644199 GCF_046866305.1 Octopus bimaculoides
TACGTAGACATATGCACATACATGCGTACATGCATATATAAACTTATACACACACACACACACACACACACACACACACACACACACACACACACACACACACACACACACACACACATATATATATATATATATATATATATATATATATATGCACTATAACACTATATATGTATGTATATTATTTGATATACGTAGGAGTTAAATCCTATGTATATTGCTTATTGATTGATATTTATGTTTCGCTAGAGTACTTAGTAGTTGGTATCCTCCCATAAACGAAACACTTTATGTGTATGTATATGTTTGGGTGGGGGGGCGTGTGTGTGTATGTATGTATGTACGTATATATATAAAAACACACACATGCACACGCGCACACACACACACACACACACACACACACATACACACATACACAGGGTGTGGTGAATAGACTGTTATTTAAATTACGCAAAAATGAAAAGAACAGCGATTCTTATTTTAACAGATATAATTACCAAAATTACATAAACACATCTTGAAATACTAAAGAGTAAATTTATTCAATAAAATCGCCATTGACTTCAACCACGACCTCCAGACGATTTTGGAGTATACTGCAACTCTTTTGGATAGTCTCCTTGTTTAAATTGATGAATGCTTCCATAATCCTTACCGTCAGTTCATCTTTGATGTTACAAGGAGTTTTGTTGGTCTCTCGCTCGACTTCGCCCCACACATAATAATCAAATCGGTTGCAGTTTGGAAAGTTAAGTGGCCAGATGTTAGAGGTGATGTGGTCGCAGATATTGTCTGATTTTGTCACATGCGGATATGATCCAAAAGGTTCAGCTCTTGAATTTAGACATGTAGAGGGGTCCAAGGAGCTTCTCCAGATAAGCCATCTTCCATATTACAAAGACGAGACTTGCCACTACCGTTGGCTAAGATCTTCCAGTAAATCCTAAAGCTGACACCTTGTTCTTTTAAGAACCATATATAACTGGATAATTTGGTAGTTTTTCGTTTATTCCAGTGTCTGAAGCTTAAGGTGTGATTGTTGAACTTTGATTTGAAATTTTCCTCAGTGAGACCCACATATCTCTTTGATGAAACTGTATTATTATCGTTCGTAGAATTTACGGTGGTTTCATACAGATTCCATTTAGCGGGCACAAGTCTTTATATCTGCAGGAACAGCCAATTCGTATTGTTGTTTTGCATTGTATGTAATTATGTTTTTTTTAAATTTGGAGTTGAACTAAAACTAATTTTAGGTTATGCTTATTAAAGAGTTTCCTATATCTATGATGTATTGGAAAATGTCTATCTATAAGTGACAAGAAATATCTACCTGTATGAAAGGTCACTTCGGAGGAGTAAGGGGATGTGAACCAGATAATTTTTCTGTGTCTATGTTTTCTTTTCTTTATTTCTGACCTAATAACAGGCGTGTAACCTATTTCCTCTTTAAATCCACTAGCTTTAAGGGCATTGTTATACATTGGGGCAGCATTATTAAACATGTTTATATTGGAGGAGAAGCTAGAAATTCTCCTACTAATATTCTTAACAAAATTCCTAAACACTATGGAGGGTAGGGTGTCAGGAACCTACATTAATATAACTATGTCTATCGTTGGGATTTCTATAGGGTTTGTAAATATTCTTTTGTATCTAGAGATACGTCAAGGAAATTGACAACCGTCGGGTTAGTATCTATTGTTATGCTAAGATCAAATGTTTTCATAAGATGGATACTATCCTTCCTTAACCGATCTTGCGCTGGTCCATTCGTATTCTTAGCTAAAGCTAGAGCATCATTCTTATAAATGGCGAAGAGTAAGGTCTTTCTAGCATGGAAGATTATATCCTTATATTGTTCACTAATCTCTGTAAAATCGCTTGCGAAAGTGAGGGCTTTATCTAGCAGTTTTCTAGAAATGGATGCATAGAAATCTACAATATCAAATTGTGTAAATTTTGCTTCATTCCTATTTCTAATTGCTTTAAACCAGTTGACAACTTCTATACTATTGGACCATTATACTAAGTTAGTTTCCCTTTTAACTTTAGCATGGATTTTTCTTAAAATTTCCGTACTAATTATACCAATTTCTGATTTTGCTGGGTTAATTAGTCTGCATTTAGTATTAGGTAAGAAGTTCTTTATATGGTCCTTAATAGTTATAAAGGCCTCTTTTTTGGAAGGATCTCTATTTTCTTATCTAATTTAAACCTAGCGGTAATGATAGTAGCCTCTTTATTAATGTCGTTATAAACTTGCGATCTAACTTTAGTGTAATTACTAATAACATTGTTATGTAGTAGTTGTGAGCATGTGCTGTTGTCTACAAGGTATAAGTTCTTGGTTTTATCAGAAAAAAGTGGTTTTTTTTAACTTTTAATGTTTTAATGTCTTTTTTCAGTTTCAATTGAAAAGTATTAAAGGACCTCTATCTAATATCGAGGTCTCATTCTTTTGTTGTCACTTTTTATTATTATTATTATTATTATA